>NW_009653080.1:562762-563080 GCF_000708025.1 Charadrius vociferus
ACCAAGGCCGGCGGCAGCCAGGAGAGGGCAGGGATTTATTTTGGGGGAATATTTCTTTTTTTGGCAGCTGCCACTGGTGTGGCGTGGCCACCCCTCTTCCTCCACTGCCATCTGACCTCCCAACCACCGTTCCAGCACCACCTCCAACGCCACGCTGTCCTCCTGTGGAACCACAAGTGTTTTTTCACACCAGCTTTGGGACCAGTCCCCTGCGGTGTCTCCCACCTTACAACGTCCCCGCGCCATGGGGCCACCCATGGCAGAGAATCCCTGCTCGGAGCATAACCACGCCAGGTTTGGAGGGGGGAGAAATAAAAT
>NW_009653080.1:563666-563876 GCF_000708025.1 Charadrius vociferus
TGCACAGCTGGCTTCTCCCCCCTCTCCCGCAAAGGGACACGACCGAATCCACCCTCCTCGCTGCCCGAAACCACAGCGCACGTGACCCGGAGAGGCTTTTCAGAAGAGCTGGGTCTCCAGCGGCTTCTGTTTGCCTTTCCCTTGTTTGCAGCAGTGTCTCATCTGGACGCTCGTCAGAAGAGGAGGAAGGAAAAAAATAAAAAGAAAGAA
>NW_009653081.1:0-270 GCF_000708025.1 Charadrius vociferus
CACGCACTACTCACACCACTCACACACGACTCACACGCTGCTATCATTACTCACACGCTACTCAGACAATGCTCACACTACTTACACACTGCTCACGCTTCTCAGACACTACTCACACTCTACTCCAACACTACTCCGACCATACTCACACTGCTCAGACTCTGCTCAGAGACTGCTCACACTGATCAGACTCTACTCATGCACTACTCACACTCTACTTACACACTACTTGTGCTTCAATTAGACACTGCTCAGATACTACACACACAC
>NW_009653082.1:0-270 GCF_000708025.1 Charadrius vociferus
CCCCAAACAGGTCAGTATTTGAGTCAAGTTATTCATGAGACAGTTTGCAGGACTAACCTGTAGATTCAGTGTTTGATTCGAAAGTATGCAGGAAAGAAGTCTTCTGCCCCTTTTTTTGCTTTTCAAGAGTCATACCTATAAAAAGTTGCATTAATTCAGAATTTTGGATTTAGAATCTTGTTCATATTTTGAGAGAAATAAAGAGAGAGAAATTTTGAGAGAAATAAAGACTGCGTCTTCAAAGGCAGTCTAAATGCTTCTTTTAGATAC
>NW_009653083.1:0-270 GCF_000708025.1 Charadrius vociferus
AGGTCTCAAAGATCATCCTCTTGTGCCGTGAATGCTATCTGGTGTTTAAGAATGATAAAATCCTAAATGCCAACAGAGAGGCTCAATCATTAAAAGGTAAGAAACTGCTCCTCATCTGCAGTAATTCAAAAATCATGGCATTCCCTGAATTAAAGAGCTCAAGATTATGACTACTCAGGTCAGTGAAAAGATTCCCAGTAGCACCCATGAAGTTCAGACTGAACCTGTATTTTCAGGTATAAATTAACACCATATAATGCATTCAGAATA
>NW_009653084.1:0-270 GCF_000708025.1 Charadrius vociferus
CCATGACCAGTAAAAATTCACACAACATATTTATCTCGTAAATTCCTACTTGCTGTCTAACACAAAATAATTCCTTTTTGGAGGGACCAGTCAACCCTAAATTTCATCTGTGATTTCATGTAGGATTTTTACTCCTTTCCTAAATTGGAATGTAATTTTTAGATGAGAGGATTATAACTTTGAATGAAAGAAAAGCTGTGTACCCAACTCTCATGATCAGTGACAATTTTAAGTAGACTAGTCAAGCATTTAAGTGGCATTTAGCCTTTT
>NW_009653085.1:0-270 GCF_000708025.1 Charadrius vociferus
AGCTAGACCAAGAAATATTTACAGAAATCCCAGATTTTTCACTTCACAAATCTTACATCCAGCACTAACATAGTTATGGATTACTTCATGTAAACAATAAATTCCCTACAAATAGCCTTAGTTATTAAATACTGCACTGGTATATTAATCCACTGACTTCTTCCTGCCCAATATTTTGTTTTATCTATATATTACATATAACAGACCAATTTAAATACCTGAATGCTGGATTCACTAATATATATTGTCAGAATTGTCAGTAGCTTCATA
>NW_009653086.1:0-270 GCF_000708025.1 Charadrius vociferus
TTTGAGATATTCTATGATTCTTCTCTTCCAAGCATTCACTTCCTCATTCCCTTAGTCTCCACTGTATGATCTACTGCCCCCGCTTCAGGAGTGTCGAATTGGAGACACCTGAAATTCTTTGCAAGTGTGAATAAACCGATGTACCATCCATCAGACAGACAGCTTGTAACTGAACCTGACAGGGACTGCAATGGGAAATTAAGGGGTATGCACTGGGTTGAAGAGGAAGGACAAGGCCATTTATGGACGTATTTAAAAGATGTGTAGATG
>NW_009653087.1:0-270 GCF_000708025.1 Charadrius vociferus
TGATCCAGAGGTGAAATGCTGCTCTAAACCACTTGCTCCCCTCATACTCCCTGGTCCCGACTTGCCCACAGGACGGAGGAAAAACTCCCTCCTCCAAAGCAGATGGAAAATGACAGAGCTCCCAAAGGACTTGAGTGCATTGGTAGACTCCGAGTATTGTACGTACAAGTCTAAATTTCCATCCCTTGCATAGCTCTGGAACAGCACCATCACATCCTAACTATGAAAGTGTGGTGCAGGCCTGAGCAAAGGAAGCCTTGAGAAAGCCAC
>NW_009653088.1:0-270 GCF_000708025.1 Charadrius vociferus
ACAAAAGAGAATTCCACTGTGCAGGGGACATCAGCCGCACAGGGGATTCGGCTGCACAGGGAGCTCCCGCTGCACAGAGGGCATCAGCCACACGGGGGGCTTTGGCCACACAAAGGACTTTGGCCACACAGCGGGCTTCCACTGCACAGGGGGATTCAGCCACACATGGGGCTATGGCCACACAGGGGGCTACCACTGTGCAGAGGGCATCAGCTGCACAGGGGGCCTTGGCCACACATGGGACTTTGGCCACAGAGGGGACTTCCACTG
>NW_009653089.1:0-270 GCF_000708025.1 Charadrius vociferus
TGAAGTAAGCAGTCTTCCAGAACCAGATTTATTGTTCAAGTTCCAAAATGAAAAGGAGGACAGATATTATATTGAAGAAGGGAAAAAAAATAAAAATAAAAGAATGGCTAGTGCTATTACATTCTATTTCACTGATTTAAATTGTTTTAGTGCAGAGAAGCTGCTTGCCCGCTAAAACCTCTGTGGCACACCCTTGTCTACACACTCCTTGATTTCTAATAGCAAGGTTGAATAAATCAAGGAAACTGGGCTTTCATACCTTTGAGCCAG
>NW_009653090.1:0-270 GCF_000708025.1 Charadrius vociferus
AGACGTCACCTTTCACAAACTCGCAGTTGTACGTGCTGAGCGCGGCCTGGGAGCGGAGCTGGATGAGGTCACTATCCCCATCGCGGGTGACATTGGTGACCTCGAAGCTCTCGAAGGGTGGGATGAGGACCTCCTCCTCCTTGGGGAAGTAGGAGAAGTTCGTGATGGGGACGCCATAGCAGGTCTCCACTGAGAAGACGGTGTCCTGGCCGAAGGGCAGGGTGCTCTCTTTCCGCAGGGAGGCGGAGGTGAAGTAGCCGAAGCGGATGG
>NW_009653091.1:0-270 GCF_000708025.1 Charadrius vociferus
TCCCCTGTCCTCTCCCCCCCACTTCGTGCCACCCTGACGGTCCCCTCCCCGCTGCCAGTGTGACCCCTACGTCCGCGTCTCGCTGGGGACAAAGACACTGGGCCAGCGGGACCAGTATGTGCCCAACACCCTGGAGCCTGTTTTTGGCAGGTATGGCCAGGGCGGGTGGCCCGGTGGCACTGTCACTCCTCGGTGGCACCATTGCCCCTCGGTGGCACCAGGCTGGAGGGGTCTGGTAGAGAGAGGAGGTGCCCAGGGGGGCTGGCGGGG
>NW_009653092.1:0-270 GCF_000708025.1 Charadrius vociferus
CAGGGGCACAGAAACCCCCTCAGACACCTCCCAGGGCTCTCTCGCAAGCCTGCTCTCTGCCAGCAGCAGAGGGAACCGGGGGTGCTGCTCCAAGACGTGTGCGGAGCAGTATCCCAAAGGCTGTGGCAGGCCTTCCGTGGCTGAAGACCCTCTGTGGGGTGAGTTACACGCCACGCCACTCAGCTCCAGCATGAAGCTTCATGAGGCGCTGAGGCGGGGGGGCTCTGGCGCTTGTGACATCAGAGGGGCCGCGTCACAACGGGGGCAGCT
>NW_009653093.1:0-270 GCF_000708025.1 Charadrius vociferus
AATCAAAAGGTCAGAGGAAAAGCACTACATAGCAAAGCACTGAGGACTCTGAAGTTCATAAGAAGAACAGAAATCAATATCAATGAAGCACAGCCTGATATTCAGATAAGCTCAGAACATTAAAAAACAAATGCATCTGTAAATGTACGCTTGTGCCTGTAGCCTAACTTCATCACAATGTCTACACAAATCTTTGGGTCTCTTAACTAATACAACGGACCCATGATGTGCAGTAATATCCTCTGGTCTTTGCTACAAACTTCATGCAAA
>NW_009653094.1:0-270 GCF_000708025.1 Charadrius vociferus
TTGTCTTGAATTGTACTGTACACTCAGGCTAGAACCTGAGACATGATCCGTGATAGAAAATCTGAGCCCTACATAGGCCCTACAGGGACTGATATACAGAAGTAAACAAGAATGGATTCTAGCATATTAGATGGAAGAAGTAAAATGCAAGTCACATTACTATTGGAATCCTGGTGACAAATCATTTGTTTTCCAGAAGCAAAAATTATCCCTTGGACAATCACTTTTTTCTCTGATGTAAGGAAGTCATGTCAGGCACCAGCTTGTCAG
>NW_009653095.1:0-270 GCF_000708025.1 Charadrius vociferus
TGGCTGTTCACCACTGAAATTGTTGATGCAAACTGAAGTGCATTGGTAGGTCAGATAATTGATTGCCAGCTACAGTGATTCTGATTGTGTTTTACAAAAACTACCTTTTGAATTGACAGGAAATTGATCGTTATTCACTTACCTCTTAAAAGCCCAAAGGTCTAAGAATAAAAGAATAATTTTTAGATAAAATAATTACAGAACGAAGAACTAATTCTGTTTCTTTTAATTCACTTAGTGTGATAAGTCTGTCAGAGTTATGCGTTCATT
>NW_009653096.1:0-271 GCF_000708025.1 Charadrius vociferus
CTGGGGGTGGCTCTCCTCCAGGTCGAAGAGTTCGTCTTTGCCCGCCTTGGAGCTACGGCCGGACATCAGGGTGCCGGTGGGCCCCGTGGGCGCCAGGTATTTGCCGTCGCAGTCCTTGAAAGCCAATTTGCCCGCCTTGAACTCGAGGGTGTAGCCGGTGCGGTCGCCGGGTTCGGGTACCAGCGTGCCATCGCAGCGCAGGTAGCGCTCGTCGGCGGTGCGGAGGCTGTACTTCTTGTCCTGGAAGCAGAGGGTGATGAGGGCGTCCACC
>NW_009653097.1:0-271 GCF_000708025.1 Charadrius vociferus
CGGGCTCTGTGGGGACAGATGCTGGCCCTGCAGAGGAAAGAGAAGAGACCCCACTGTTCCCCAGACCACAGCGAGACCCATGTCCTCCCGTCCCTCTCCCACCTCCCATCCCCTTCCCAGTCCCCCATCCCCATCTTGTCATCCCCCCGTCCCCTCCACGGCCCCTTCCCAGTCCCCCATCTTGTCATCCCCGTGTCCCCCATGTCCCCTGTCCCCCCCATGTCTCCGCACCCCACCCTCTCCTGTCCCCATCCCTGTGTCCCTCCCAGCT
>NW_009653098.1:0-271 GCF_000708025.1 Charadrius vociferus
ACCTGCGGTGGCAGCGCGGCAGACTGCTGTGACGTCGGTGCTGGCCGTGGCCCAGCTCACCGGGTTGCTGGCGTTGCAGTGGCATACGGTGGGGTCGGAGTCCCCATGCACCTGCAGCTGCAGCCAGGGATGCTGCTCCAGGGCTCCCGTGGGACCCCCAGTGCAGGACCAGCTGTAGGAGACGTTGCTGGCACTGGGCACGGTGCAGAGCAGCGAGAGGTTGCACCGTCCCTGCTCCTGGTGCCGGATGAGCGTCTCCAGGAGTGGCTGG
>NW_009653099.1:0-271 GCF_000708025.1 Charadrius vociferus
GCAACAGCCACATTTGCGTGTTTGTCACAAAAATGCGAGAGCCTTCTTTACCATTCTGTTTGGAAACACAGTGCAAAGTAAGAATCACCTGTAGATGTTCAAAGAGTTATGTTCCTGACGCACAGGCAGTGAAACAGAAATGCTGTGGAAGGAAGGATTCGTCTCTGTGCCAACCTGTTTATTTCTGTGCTCTTTTCCTCGTTAAAATATGAACGTTGAATGAGCTATTCTGAATTGTAATGCTTGATGTTTCCTGTTACCTTAGTGATGG
>NW_009653100.1:0-270 GCF_000708025.1 Charadrius vociferus
TCAGAAGTTGTATGTTGGAATGTGGTGTGTTTCCTGACTGTATTGAGAGTTACTTGTTCAAAGGGAAGGAAGTCAATTATGCTCTGCCAGTTTATATGCTTAAAAGGACCATAAGAAGCAAGACAGAGTTATACCAAAGGACAGGACAAATCAGCTGAAATGACTGTTGCAGTGTAAAAGCAAAAGACTAGAAGTGAGGGTCAGGCAGAGGAAAGGTGTGTTTTACTTCTGCTAGTGGAAGTAGAGATGTGTGATTTTGTTGCTGTTTTT
>NW_009653101.1:0-271 GCF_000708025.1 Charadrius vociferus
CAGCAAATATATTAATATTGATATGAATGAAGTGAGAATTAGTGTATAAACTTGTGTTTAAGCATGAGAACAGAGGACTCTCTGGCAGAAGGTCTTGTGCTCTGACAACAAGAGGACCACAACAATGTTGCTGCATTTCATATACACAGCTCCTTTTTCTCTTAGCCTAACATGACAGCAGAGTACAGCAAAGCACCACCCCAGGACTTGATAGCTAGTGTACACAGGCTGCCATGTTACAGGCAAGCTAGACCACTCGGGGAAAAAAAAA
>NW_009653102.1:0-271 GCF_000708025.1 Charadrius vociferus
CCCTTCCAACTGGAGCTACTCTACTCTACCTCACTGTACTCAATCGGTAAAGCTCTGTGAAGGTACCGCAGCTCTTTGGAGGGCAACAGAGCCATGTGCCAGTGTTGACAAACTTGGAAAAGGCCCTGGGGAACTTGAGAGAGAAGCAGGGACCACTGCAGCATTTGGAAAGCCCAGCAAAGGTGCCAGGACTCTCTGGAGGACAGCAGAGCCTTGCCCAGAATCCCACGAACTTTAGCAAAAACCCTGAGAAATTCTGGAGCTCCGCTAG
>NW_009653103.1:0-271 GCF_000708025.1 Charadrius vociferus
CAAAACCAAAATGTTAAGTCCAGATTATGGTAACGCCGAGCAGGTTCCCTCGGGTGATGAGGACACAAATCGTTCCCCCTCTGCCACCCGCCTGCTGCGGTTGTGCCAAAACCCCCCATTTTTTGGGGGACGAGCTGCTTCTGGCACTCGGTTCTCCCCTTCCGGTGTGGCAAACGGGGCTGGAGGTGTCCTGGTGGCAGCTCGGTTGTGCCGAAACTGGCCATGTCTCTTCCTAGCCGGCCCAAAATGGGAGCGGGGAAATGCCATCCTG
>NW_009653104.1:0-271 GCF_000708025.1 Charadrius vociferus
AAATGAGCAATGGAGGAAACTACTTACTCTCTCCAGTAATGTGTTCTCTGGAACTGCCAGGATAACGGTTTCCTGTCCTTTACAGTTTTTTCAGTAAGCTACATGAACTGAATGAAAAGTTGCTTTCTAACCCCAAGACTGCTGCCAGCCATCTCTGTCTCCCACAAGTCTATGCAGGCAACCTACAACTTTTTGTCTACATCACTGTGAATAACAACAACAGTTAAAAGCAGAGTGCTGCAGAAACATTACAGGTTTGTTCACAGGAGCC
>NW_009653105.1:0-270 GCF_000708025.1 Charadrius vociferus
CTCCGGCAAGGCGCCATGAAGGCCTCCAAGAACACCTGGGCGCTGCGATGAAGAACTCCACCAGGGCGGCACAAAAATGGGCTCCTCTGCCCTGGCGGTGTGAAGGGCTCCCCAGGCGCCCCACGGCAAAGGGCTCCTCGAGGGCGCTGCGACGAAAGGCTCCTACGGGCCGCTGGGACCATGCTCTCCTCCGGGGCAGCCTGATGAAGGGCTCCTCTGCAGCGGCGAGACGATGGCCTCCTATGGGGCAGCACAGCAAAGGGCTCCTCC
>NW_009653106.1:0-271 GCF_000708025.1 Charadrius vociferus
CTTCCAACCTAAATCATTCTGTGATTTCAGATCAAGTGCCCAGAGATACAGTCACTTATTATTTGGGAAATGCCTGTTTTTACATATGCTGCTCCACATGGTGCAATACTTGAGAAGGGGGTGCGCATGGAGAAGAAGAACATGTTAAAAGTCACCTTGTAATGTTGATGGGTGACCATTTTTAGAGGAGATCCTGTAACAGCGTTGAGAGGCTTGAAGCAGTGGGGCTGCTGGGGGGCTTGCTGTCAAGCAAACAGGAGTTGTAATAAGG
>NW_009653107.1:0-271 GCF_000708025.1 Charadrius vociferus
TACACACACATACAGACAGACACGTAGACACGCACAGACACACACACAGGCAGCCACGCACAGACACACCGAGACACACATACGCACACACAGATAGAGGCAGGCAGACATGCACACGGACACGTAGACACGCACAGACACATGCAGACACACACCCGGACACACACGCAGACACACACAGACATACAGGCATACACACTCAGACACACACATAGACATGCAGACACACACAGGCAGAGATGCACACAGACACAGACATGCACACAGACGC
>NW_009653108.1:0-271 GCF_000708025.1 Charadrius vociferus
CTCCTGCTTCTGCTGTACTGGTTCAGGAGAGAGCCCTGGATTTGGGAGACCTGCCTTTGCACTGCAGGATCTTGTGCAGCAACGTGCAGAAAGTCATCTCCTACGGCACAGCCGGAGCGTCCAGGGAGCCATGGATTGGGCACTGGTGGATCCGGGACCCTTTCAGCTGTGCAACTTGCTGCGGGCAATGCCTTCCTTGGACCTTTTCCAGGCTCGGGAAATTACAGCCTTTCCCTTGCCAGGTGCATCCTCACAGATGAGACGGGTCTCC
>NW_009653109.1:0-271 GCF_000708025.1 Charadrius vociferus
TGCTGTTTAGATTTTTTCCTTGCTTTCCCCCATCGTGAGGTTTGAGTGAGTGGATTTTTTTCCCCGTAGCACAGATATGGGGACTTTTTAATACATAAATATTTTTTTTTCCCTCCTATCCCATATCTATCCTCAGCATTAGTCTGTGTGTACATACTCCCTAGGCGCACAGTCCGTATTACCGTTATGCCGATGCAGAATTCTGTTTTACCGCAGAATAGCCAAAAAAAAAAGTGTATAAATCCAAGCCCTCATTATTAATCAACAAAAG
>NW_009653110.1:0-271 GCF_000708025.1 Charadrius vociferus
ACTAAAAGAGGTGATTTATTATAGCATTAGCGTGACGCTGAAAAGGTCAGAAAGCTACAAAACACATACAAAAGTTCTAGAGGGCTGATTGTATTTCCACAGAGAAAATTGACATTAGCCTATTCAGGTTTGTACCCTCAGTGTAAAATAAGAAATGTTAAAGCTATCAATACTAGCAACAAGGAAAGAGTACATGATGTTTTGTTGGTTTTTTTTTCCTACAGCTGGAAGGGAATGGCTCATGACCCAGGAATGAGCTTCAGAATACTTA
>NW_009653111.1:0-271 GCF_000708025.1 Charadrius vociferus
TGCTGCCTCGTGTGTAGCTGGTGGGAAGCGGAGAAGTGCCAGGAGTTCTGTGGATGCTCTCATTGGATTTGCAAAGCAGTGCTGAGGAGGGGAAGGGAAGGGGAGGAATTCCCCGAGAGCCTGCTGGCGGCGGTGTGGTTCTACTAGATCACACAGGGGAAGAGGGTTGGACGTGGTCATCAACGGAGGGAATGAACACAACTGAGGTTCAGGAGGCAACTTGCAGCGTCTACAGTTGGTTAATCATTTCTGTTTCATAGAATCTTAGAAT
>NW_009653112.1:0-271 GCF_000708025.1 Charadrius vociferus
AAGTTCCTGCTTTCACCACCACCCTGATGACAAGCTCCTGAGGGATCAGAGTTCGTTCGTCCTACGCACCCTCTGCACCCACTCCTATTTAGACACGAAGAAAGTCACCTGCTGGATTCTGTTCTTAGTGAGGTCAGCCTGGCTGCTTCTGCCTGCGTCACGCTACTGGCAGCTAACGCTGCTGTCCTCCTCCCAGTCCTGCATCTTACAGCTAACCAGCCCCTCCGAGTTGAACATATGTGTCGAGCTCATTTTTGCTGTGGAGGAGGCA
>NW_009653113.1:0-270 GCF_000708025.1 Charadrius vociferus
CCATCCCAGGAGCCCAGCCCAGCTCAGGAGCAGAGGCCCAGCCCAAGGCAGCGCTTGAGAGGTCCCTGGGGCTCCCCAGAAACCTACTTTCAAAGAGACTGAAGGAATCACTGCATTACCGCTCATCTGCCAGCTCTGCAGAGACGCTTCTTGCCAGCAGTGTCATTGCTCCTCTCGCAGTCAGAGTTAGCTACGAGAATGCTGGTTCCTTGTCCCACCGTTAGACAGGACACATGGACAGGGAAGAACCCATGTTTAGGGGAGGGATTC
>NW_009653114.1:0-271 GCF_000708025.1 Charadrius vociferus
TGTTTTGCCTAAAAGAACAGTTTGTTCTGACAGACACAAAATTTTCCTCATTTCACATAGGAATCCAACTGGGGCTGTCTTCTGCAGCCTACAGCAACATCTCCAATAACAAACTTGGTGAGTTTCCCTTTTCCACGGATAGACCCCCACTCAAGAAAACAGCCTTATGGGAGAGACACCAACAGTCATTCTGCATTTCAAGGATGTGAACAAGCTTGCTGAGGTGATATCTTGTCAATCTCTAAATCTCTACCCTCTGTACAGTACCCTT
>NW_009653115.1:0-271 GCF_000708025.1 Charadrius vociferus
GAGAGTATTCTCCATACTTTTTAAAAACTGTCGGCTCATGTTCTTCCATTTTGTCAGAAACTAGCTTATGACACATAGAGGTAATAATTATGGCAAGAATGTCTTTAATTAGGTAGAAGGAGCATGACCTAAAATAGTATAGAGTAGTAGTAGAGAGTATTTGACTTTACATGTGAGAAATATGAGGTCTTTCTTTCTATTTATATCTCTATGTATGTAAATTTAGTTAATTAAACTGAAGTAATCTCAGCGATAGAGATAAAAAGGAAAC
>NW_009653116.1:0-271 GCF_000708025.1 Charadrius vociferus
CCCTAGTGCCACCCCACGCCACCCCACCCCACCACACTCCACCCCACACCGCGACATGCTGCGATGCAGCAGCCACCTACCCAGTGCCTCTTTGTCCGCAGCATGTCTGCAGTATCGTTATCAGGCACATTCCAGAGCCACCGGACAGGGCTGGAGGGAGCACATGGACAAAGCGCTGTGAGCGCCCAAGAGAGAAGCACCTTCTGATGCCTCGAGCTTCGACATGGGCGATGGCTTGGCTCAAACCGGATACTCGTCATCCTCAGGCACG
>NW_009653117.1:0-271 GCF_000708025.1 Charadrius vociferus
GTTAGGATGTTGTCTTAGTGCAGTCACTTTTTGCAGGCAGGACCTCCTGGCGAGGACACGTGTGGAGCCGGTGACCAAACTGCTCTGTAAATTAGCAAATTGTGCTGGCAGAGTCTCTTAATTAGTGACTTTGTGAAATCTCCCTCGGAGTTGATGTCGTACAGCTGCTTTGCCCCCAGCTGGCACTCACTGGGAGGGTTCATAAATCACATCTGGTGTCTCTGAAATGGAAAAAGAGTTTCCACTCCGATATCTTTTCCTCTTGTACCCC
>NW_009653118.1:0-272 GCF_000708025.1 Charadrius vociferus
CTTCGTTCAAATTGCTGTGTAACAGCAGAGATTTTATAATTAAAATGGCACGGGATAAAACCCGAATGAGAGAAAGTACACGTTTGTAATAAGTTAATAGTTTTGGGATGATCTCTAAATGTAGAGTTGGGGGGGGAGAAGGTGTCCCAGAGACCTGTTTGAAACTTCAGCTGCTGATAGCATAGGCTCTACAGACTCCAGTAACTCCTTGAGGAAAGATGTGTGTCCGGTGGAACCAAACCACTGGGTTGTGTTCATCTTCAGCGCCTCAA
>NW_009653119.1:0-272 GCF_000708025.1 Charadrius vociferus
CGCAGGGCGCACCCCACTTCCAGACCTCCCCGCTGCTGCACCCCCTCGTCGGGCAGCACGTCCTCTCCGTCCAGCAGTTCTCCAAGGAGCAGGTGCTGGGGCCGTGGGCACCCAGATGAACCGGGGGGAGCGGGCACGGTGCCTCTTGGTGCCGCGTACGCCCCGTCTGAGCTGTCTCTCCCCACAGATGTCGCATCTGTTCAATGTGGCGCACACCCTGCGCATGCTGGTGCAGAAGGAGCGCAGCCTGGACATCCTCAAGGTGAGTCAGG
>NW_009653120.1:0-271 GCF_000708025.1 Charadrius vociferus
GTGGGAAGCTCAGAAGGTATATGTTAGAAGGGAAGAAGAAAATCAGAAAAAGCAAGCTAGACTCCCCATGGCAGCTGTGAGAGAAGGGCAAAATCAGGATAGGAAAAGAAGTGGTCCCCAGAAAGGCCCAGTAAATGTAGGAAGGAGATTCGGCCCGCAAGAAATGGAGTGTTTTTATTGTCACAAGAAGGGACACTTGCAAAGAAATTGTCGAAAAAGAATACAAGACAAAAAGATTTTTGACGAAGATTAGGGGGGTCAGGGGCTCTAT
>NW_009653121.1:0-272 GCF_000708025.1 Charadrius vociferus
AGCTTTGTGATTAGATATATCTGCAAGTAAATAATGTGCCTGGGAATGAGAGGGTAAGTAAGGTGGGGTCATTCGTTCTGTGCACTCTTTAGGATCTGTTAACCTGGGGGTCTGAGAAAAGTGCAAAGTCTACCAGACAGCCAGTAAGTCTGTCAAGCATCTCTTCTATAGACAGGGAGGAGCACGGTTATTTTCATGGTCAATATGCCTGGCCAAATTTAATGTCATGGGGTTTTTTTTTGTTTGGTAGGGTTTGGGGGTTTTGTTGGTTT
>NW_009653122.1:0-272 GCF_000708025.1 Charadrius vociferus
TTTTTTTTTTTAGTGCTTGGTTTTGGCTCTTGTAGTGGCCATCGGAAAGGAAGATGCAGAACTGTAGCGCAGTTATGGCTGTGGCAGTTGGGAGTAAGTTGAGTTAGTGGTATAGGTATTGCAAACAATGGTGTCAGCATGAAGATATTTAACATATTTCAACAGCAAAGGCTGTTTCAGACTGAGGTACAAACTGTGAACTAATCTATTGACAGTTTTCTCACATCAGTGAAAGTAGAACATTTAGGTGATTGGCTGTTCTTTTTTTTTTT
>NW_009653123.1:0-272 GCF_000708025.1 Charadrius vociferus
GCACCCTTCCTCCACAGCAAAAGCACACTCTGGGGAGCCAGAGCCGATGCAGCTGAAGAGACCACTGCAAGGAGCTTGTGACAGAGCTCACCTAGACAGTGACTGCCTTCCCTCTTTGAGACAATCCCTTCCTTCTGGGAGTCCACTCCTTTTATTCGGTGCAAAGATTTCAATAAATGCTGTGTTTTAACAAAAGCTGCATCTGCACATCACTTTTTGGGGGAACATGGGCATAGAGTGTGGCTGCTCAGCTGCCACAGAGTCAGGGAGCA
>NW_009653124.1:0-272 GCF_000708025.1 Charadrius vociferus
TTTTTTTAAATTCACTCACTTGTGACCAATCTCATGTGCAATGGTAAAAGCTGAACCTAGGCCAATGTCTTCATTAATGCTGCAGCTCCTTTCAGGCTCACACATTCCAGCCACAGAGGCCAAGCCTGAATAAACAGAAGGAGACACAAAGGGTCATGCCAAGGTGTTTCAGTCTTAAAAGCCCTAGTTATAAATGCCTGGATTCTTTTTAATAACCTCTATGCACAGAAGGAGCAGTTGGCAAAAGGTTAACTTTCTAGTCATTTGCAAAA
>NW_009653125.1:0-272 GCF_000708025.1 Charadrius vociferus
GACAGTGGCGTCTCCCCGTAGGGACCGCTCTGCCACACGTCGTTTGGGCCTCCTCTCTCCCAAGCCGGGAGGCCGGTGTATCGTGGAGGCTCAGAATCGTGCAGGGGAGCAGGTGCGAGCAGCCGGTGCCAGGGCTGAGGCAAAGGGGAGCGGTGGGAGCAACGCTCCTCTCCAGCGGGTACTCTCTACCCTGCTGTGCCGCAGGCTGGGCCTTTGCCGTCCTGCCACGCAGCATCCCCTTGGGGAGGCAGGCCGTCAGTGCCCCAAGGAGA
>NW_009653126.1:0-272 GCF_000708025.1 Charadrius vociferus
AAAAAAAAAAAAAAATCAATGCTTTGTATGTTTCTCAGAGTTTTTGAAACCACTGGCTTTCATTTTAAATTTAACAAATATTAGTACCTGCTTTGGGAAGTCTAGTTTGCCCAGTGTTTAAGTATGTTTTTATCCTTGATATTTAAAATGCAGTTTTCTATAAGAGATATGATAAAACAAAGCTTTTGAAAATTTCTTAAAATTTCAGTTGGCTGTTTTTCTGTTCTCTCATACTCCACTGAAAATAGGCTCGTAGAACCATAGAACAGTTT
>NW_009653127.1:0-272 GCF_000708025.1 Charadrius vociferus
TCTCTGTCTCCCACTTCCCCGTGCTCTCCCCTCTCCCACGCACCTTTCTCAGCCTCTCCATGACCTCCCAAAGTCTCTGGCTGTCGCTGTGTTTCTGTGGCAGATGGTACCTCGGAAGCATTGTCCCAGCCACATCCCCTGCATCTCCTTCTGCTGCCATCATTACTGTGCCAGCTGTCTGATGAGCTTTTCACCTCGTGCACCCTCTCCTCCCGCCTCTCTTCTGCTGTTAAACCTGCAAGAGAAGTGACAGCCAGGCGGTGCCCCCTCTG
>NW_009653128.1:0-272 GCF_000708025.1 Charadrius vociferus
ATGACTAGCTGCTCCGAGCTTGCAGTTTGGACCTGAAAGTCAATAGCACCATGTTAGCGCAATACACAGACCAGTGGAATGCAAGGCGGCAAAAGCATCCTGGTGTTACCTGCTTAGCATGAGTGCTGTCAACTAAACCCTTTTCCACCTAAAAAGCGCAAAGAAGTAAGCGATCTAGGGGTCTGAAACAAATATCCAGTCACAACTAGTACAAATTTCTAGGAGGACTTCTGTAACAGTTTCACTGTAATCATGCAATCAGTTGTGTTTGG
>NW_009653129.1:0-272 GCF_000708025.1 Charadrius vociferus
GAGGACGGGGAGGCTGAGGGGCTCCGGCACAGGGGACCTGGAAGCCGGGAGGGGGTGGAGAGGCTCTGAGAGAACGCAGGAACATGGAGATGCAAGCTGGAATACCAAAGCATCTGGAAACGTGGGTAGGCTCTGTAGTGACAGCAGAACGTGTGAGCGTGTGTGCATATGCATGTGTGTGTGTAAGGGGGGAGGGCAGCCCGTGGGGATGCCAGCTAATCTGGTGGCATGTGGTATCTGCCTGGAGGGAGAGGAAAATAAAAACAAGGGGC
>NW_009653130.1:0-272 GCF_000708025.1 Charadrius vociferus
GAGCCATGCAGGCTAGACATTTTCCAGCTACACAAGAGGGACTGCTTCATGCCCAAAGAACTCATGTCATAGGGCAGACTGGTAGATGCACAGAGCCAAGGACTGGAACACCAGCGGGTGTTTCCTCAGAGCAACAAAATTTGCTACAAGCTGCAAAGTAGAAATCCGCTTCTTCAGGACTGGTGTTCGGGGAGTGAGAGTGCAGCCTTTCCTCCCCCATCACTTGCATTTCAAGTAAGTTCTTGTTCAGTGTCTGATTCTTTCTCTAACAG
>NW_009653131.1:0-272 GCF_000708025.1 Charadrius vociferus
ACCAGTTCACCCTCTGCATCCCTGCTCCTGGCTACGGGAAGGGCTGGCCCTCCAGCCCCATGCAGGGCACACGGAGCAGCCCGGAGCCATCCCCGTCGCCCTCCCTGCAAGGCCACGGGGCTGGAGGGAGCTCTCAGGGACGTGCTGCCAGGGCAGCGATGCCCTGCGGGTCTATAAGGAAAAAGCCTCTTATTTTTAGGGCTTTGGTGGCTTTTGCTTGTGGGCAGGCATCCAAGTTCCCAGTTTCCCAGGGCAAGGCGGCGGGCGGAGGG
>NW_009653132.1:0-272 GCF_000708025.1 Charadrius vociferus
GTCTCTAAAAAGTCACAAACAGACACTAAGCTTTTTATTCCTGAGCACAAGGAGGAAGAGGAACTTGAGGACTGCAGTTCCTCAGGGCTGTTTCAAGGAAGAGCCCTGCATGAAAGCACTCGTTCTGTTACAGAGATGCTACGAGAGAGGCCAGCTCTGAGCCACTGTTAAACACACTCTCATGTGGGAACCACGTGAAACAAAGTAGGTAAATGTCTCAGGTGTAGTGACGCAAATGGAACGTTTATGGAGGGACATTATAACCATGACCA
>NW_009653133.1:0-272 GCF_000708025.1 Charadrius vociferus
GGATGGCTGAGAGACAGCTGTGAGAGAGCTGAGGGACTGAGGTCAAGCCCTAAGACACAAGCAAGATGGAGAAAGAGACAGAGAGAGATTAAGAGTTGAGACATTAAAGGATATGTGTTGGCATGCAGGCCCCATAGCCTCCTCTCCAACCTCTTCATGTCCACGGAGGTGTCTGAGTGCCCATCAGCTGATGCCCCACAGCTCTGTCTCTGCACTGACAACCACGCTGCCTGTATCTGTTCAGTGGTGTCAAGGACACAGGGAGGGTATCC
>NW_009653134.1:0-272 GCF_000708025.1 Charadrius vociferus
GGGAGATATTTTGGGGCTCTCTTGTTTCAGAGGCAAAGCCTGAAGGCAGCTCGACTCATACCACACACCAGGTCTGCACGGCTCGGAGGCAATGCCTGCTGGCCCCAGGGCCAAGGCTGTGAGGAGGAGAGCCCTGCTCATGCGGGTCAACAATTGGCTGAGGAACTGCTGTTGGTGACGGGGTTTGGGGCTCTACCACCACGGGACCCTGTGTGCAGATCAGTGTCTGCCTGGCAGAGACGGGATCCACCACCCCAAAGGGGCAAAGGAAT
>NW_009653135.1:0-271 GCF_000708025.1 Charadrius vociferus
GCTACGTATTCCCATTTGTTACTGCGTGGGTCAAACCGCTCCACTGAGCTCAGTGGAGAGTTGTCATCAAAGCCACCTGCAAAGAATCATCATATTATCAGTTTTTAGCCACTTCTAGTGCTGACTGATATCCAGGACTGGCATTACCGGGCTATTCTCAGCATTCAGTAAGCTAGTGTCCAGCTCTGTTCCTTTACATGAATTTTACAAGCACCTAAAAATTAACCTAACAGCTCTCCTTCCTTTCACCACACAAGCATCACCAAGAATG
>NW_009653136.1:0-272 GCF_000708025.1 Charadrius vociferus
CCCCCTTTGGGAGCATCAGAGATTTATGGTAAGCTAAAATTGCTGGGTAATTGCAGACAAGTGGTGCAGTTTGATTGAGCAAGGGTAAAACTAAGATGCTTATCTCCCAGCTAGGTGATACTGAAAAAGGCGGTGCTGTGCGGAGCTGCAGGAAGAGGCTTTTTTGCTGCTCCATTTGTGCTGTGCTGCCGCTTTTCTGACCATGCTGTACTGATACATGGGAAATTAAACTACCAAAAAAGAAAAGAGCAGTTTTGTTACCTTACCTCCCC
>NW_009653137.1:0-272 GCF_000708025.1 Charadrius vociferus
AAAAAAAATGCACACAGAGCAGGTACTGAGAAAAGAAAAAAGAGTCACATCCACATGAACTTCTAGTAAGTGTTCAGGCTTATGAGCTACTTAACTGACATTGTTTCTGTTTGTTGTGATTATTGTAACTGGGGCTCTTTTATAAAGGAAATTAAGTACATCTCCAAAGCAGAACAAAAGAATTCCGCTCTCCTGTAACAAAGTCTATATAAGTTTTTTTTGGCCTCTCTTTTCTAAAACTACTCTAAGAGTCAATCAGAAGACCAGTATTG
>NW_009653138.1:0-273 GCF_000708025.1 Charadrius vociferus
AAGGTCTCATGCTGGAGACAAGGAAAAGTGTGAAGAGGAAACAGCAGCAGAAAGGACCTGTTGTGTACTGAACGCAAGCCCCCACTCTGCATCCCACTGCGTTGTTTCAGGGTGCAGGAAATAGAAGCGCCGTGAATGAAGGAGGGAAGTTCTGTCTGTGAAAAAGAGGAGGGGATGGAGTGAAGGTATTTTAGGGGATTTTTGGCTGTTTCCCACCATCCTGCTCTATTTTTCTCCGGTGTTAACTTAAAAGAATCTTCCCCAAGTCAAGTC
>NW_009653139.1:0-273 GCF_000708025.1 Charadrius vociferus
ACAGCCCTCTGCATCAGCTCCTTCCCATTGAAAGGGCGAGTGTGGCGTAGAGGTGGCAGCAGTGACTCCCCAGGGTCTAGCGGGGACATCTATGGGCCGTGACACCGTGACTTCAGAGCAGCTCCAGCTCAGAGACCAGCGGTCATTTTTCCTCTGCAAATTTACCTTCCTCTGCCCTTCCTGCACATCGCACCCAGAGTATACGTCTGTGTTCTCCGTCCCCTCCGCACTGGGCCAAGGGCTCACAGCACAAGCACCTCGACCATCCCCAAA
>NW_009653140.1:0-272 GCF_000708025.1 Charadrius vociferus
AAGATGAAAAATAATCCTAAATAATGAAAACATCCATAAATCACTCATAATCAAACCTCCATTGAAATCCTAGTTGTGGAAAAATACCATGCAAAGGGAAGTTATTCTCCCTGTGCTGGGAGGAAAAAGGTTGAACAAGAAACATTTCTTGAGAGGAAACTGAAATTTTACTGCAAAACTAGTGCTATTGCTATCAATATTTAGATATCAGTTAAAATGAGAAGACAAAGGTGGACTAATCCACAGTTAAATATTTCAAAAGCACAAATCAC
>NW_009653141.1:0-273 GCF_000708025.1 Charadrius vociferus
TAATTTAAAATATATAATTAATTGTATATGGTTGGGAACAGAAAGTTAGGGAGTTTCAGAAGTATGTGTTCTTGTACACACTTTGTTGGAGTTATGTATGATAAAGTCTCATTAGAAATGTAGTGATTTTCGATTCAGTAACGGGCGTTCACAGCTAGGGACTTGACTGCCTGATATCTCCTCCAATATTGTTTTAGAAGCTTACACCGTTAATTGAGGTTAGCCCTTCTGTGAGTCTGTGGTGAGTTGACCGTGGCTGGACACCAGGTGCCC
>NW_009653142.1:0-273 GCF_000708025.1 Charadrius vociferus
ATCATTTTTAGTAATCATTCCACACTTAAGAAAAGCCATTCGTTCTGAAGAACTCAATGGCAAACCATTCAGAATGGAGAAGTATATTTAGAGATGATTGTGACTACAACAAGAGGTCTTCTGTGACACAAAAATGAGCAAGGAATTGGACAGAGTTCAAAAATAACGATGCACAATAGATGACTATAAGAAGAATGCAAGTGTGTGCCGCAAATGGGTACTTTAGATCGCTTAAAGAACCACTGCCAAAGGTATTAGCAAAAGTAGTTTTAA
>NW_009653143.1:0-273 GCF_000708025.1 Charadrius vociferus
TTCTCATTCACTGTCATGGGCTTACAAAATATATTTTCTCATTAAGATGTTCTGTAGGTACCTGATTTGTATTACATTCACTGTCAAATGCTATGAAGAAACTCATGGTCTCTTCTGCTTTTCACATAGGTTGGCATCAATTACCAGCCACCAACAGTGGTTCCTGGTGGTGACCTAGCCAAAGTCCAGCGGGCAGTATGCATGCTGAGCAACACTACAGCCATTGCTGAGGCATGGGCTCGTCTAGACCACAAGTTTGATCTGATGTATGCC
>NW_009653144.1:0-273 GCF_000708025.1 Charadrius vociferus
GTCACCCAGGAACCCCCTGAGACCACCTCAGGAACCCCCTGAGACCACCCTGGAAGCTTCTAGAAGCCCACCCAAAGACCACCCATGACCCCAAGCCACCCCCACCAGCACCCACCTTCTCATCGAGGGCCTTATGGTGTTCAAAGAGGGACTTGAGGGCTTTGAGGACCTCAACCTCGGAGGAGACACCAGCGGGGGACTGAGCTTGGCGCTTGACCACCGTCATCCGCAGGGAGCGCTCGTGGCGGGACACCAGGCACTCGAGGTGTTCCA
>NW_009653145.1:0-273 GCF_000708025.1 Charadrius vociferus
TAGGTGGTGCTGATGACCAAGGGGTGCCAGCCCTGGTTTGACTGTACCAATGCACCTTGATCATGTGCAGTACCTGTTCCCTCCCACAGCTCACATCTTCCCTGAAAATCATACATGTTCATCACATTGTCTTCACAGACTAGCAACGTTTAGTGCAAGTTCGGCCCATTACATTTCACAATTGCTGTCTTTACCTTAACCCACAAGTATTTTCACCTTATTTTCTCCCCCTGTCTTGCTGGAGAGTGGCAGCTGGCCAAGGTCAACCCACCA
>NW_009653146.1:0-273 GCF_000708025.1 Charadrius vociferus
CTATCGCCTCAGAAAGCCAAGACCAGTTTGCCTTTACCTGGCAACAAAAGCAGTATACTTTTCAAGTACTACCTCAGGGGTACAAACACAGCCCCTCTATTTGTCACCAAATGATAGCAGCTGATGTCGCACTATGGTCGGGTACAGTTACTGTCTATCATTATATCGATGACTTATTGATTATGGCAGAATCACAACAAGAAATTGAACCAGCTGCAGAATCACTAAAAGCACACCTGCAGGACCGAGGTTGGGCAATTAATCCAAAGAAAA
>NW_009653147.1:0-273 GCF_000708025.1 Charadrius vociferus
TCTGTGCTTTGGAAAGAGGAGGTTGGTCTTCATCTGTGACTTTAATGGTAACTCCCCAAAAGTTGAATCCAGCTCTAGACAAGAGCAACAGTTCCAAAAGAGGAAATTTCTGTTTCTTTTACTGTCACATCTTGACTGTAATTTTATAAACTGTCTCTCAATTTGAGAGGCATATCGTAAATGTTATTTATTAGAGAACTTTTAATGCAGCGCTGCAGAGAACATATTTAAGAGCTCCAAAGAAATCCAAAATGAAAAGCTCAAGTAATTTTT
>NW_009653148.1:0-273 GCF_000708025.1 Charadrius vociferus
CTTGAACACCTCCAGGGATGGGGTGTTTTCAGTCTACGCATAAGTGGAAAAAGTTCAGTATCTAACACTAATTTTTTTCACTATACCTAACTGTCCTTTAAAAACAAAAATCAAACTCTTGTTTACTGATGTAAAAGATTTGACAAGTTTTGGAATTCCAAGGAAATTCCAGAAACTTCAAGCAGTGTTAATACTATGTAGCATTCAAAATTTCAAGTGAAGTAAGCTACCTGACAACTGATTACCAATCTACAGTCTATTACCCATTTACTG
>NW_009653149.1:0-273 GCF_000708025.1 Charadrius vociferus
ACCATTCTGTGATTCTGTGAAAATTTTAAAACAATACAATCAATATTTACGTTAATATAAAAGATCATAAACTGAAAAGGGAAGAAGTGTTAGCATCTAGCTCAAAAGACACATACCTGCTCTGAAGTCCAGAATCTTATTGGATCCAAAGACAGCTGGTCCGTAACAGCAGAAGACAAAAAGCCTACATATACGCTAAGGATTGTGGTGAACCATCAAGCCAAGCGAGCCGAGGTGGATATAAATTTTTGTAAAGAAGGAACAAAATTCTCT
>NW_009653150.1:0-273 GCF_000708025.1 Charadrius vociferus
CCTACCCCTTTTGAACTCCCTCCCACCGCTTTTGGGGTCCCCCCACCCCACATATTTGGGGCTCGTCCCTCCTCTTCTTCTCTCCTCGGCCACCACCGCCCCCGTTTTGTGTCCCTTCCCTTCTCCCCAGGTGGTGAAGGCCTACGACCACCAAGCCCAGGAGTGGGTGGCCATCAAGATCATCAAGAACAAGAAGGCCTTTCTCAACCAGGCTCAGATCGAACTCCGTCTCCTCCAGCTCATGAACCAGCACCACACCGAGATGAAGTACTA
>NW_009653151.1:0-273 GCF_000708025.1 Charadrius vociferus
AAAAAAACCCAAACCCTCATTGACAGGGTTGTGTGAGTGTTTTTCTCAAAGCAAAAGCAGAGACAAACAAGCTCGGTCCCTTTCAGGAAGCACTGCTTGCAAGCTGCTGAGCAGAGCACACCCGCGCTTCTGTGGTTTTCCTGCCCCCACGCACACAGCCTGCACAAACACAGCAAAGAAGAGAAAAAACATCTGCAAGGTGCTCATCCTCCTCACCCGCCTCTGCCCCAAGGTCATTCCTGCGGTGGGAGACTGTTTCACAGAGCAGTTCAG
>NW_009653152.1:0-273 GCF_000708025.1 Charadrius vociferus
TGCATGCTTATAGTTTCATGCTATAGAAACCCTGTGGCCCTCATTAATTGAATACACTTTGAATTAAAAGAAAAAGCACAAAAACTGTCAATAACCGAAGAATCGACAGTGACCCATGACAAAATGCTATGTAGTGTGGCTGTAGACAACTTGCTTTAAAAAGAGCTAATGCTGAGCAGTGGGGCTTTACGTTACTATGCATGACCTGAGCTAGGGACTTAGTCATGCCTTTAGCAGTGGAGATTCAAATCTTTGAACCACAAATACTACTTT
>NW_009653153.1:0-273 GCF_000708025.1 Charadrius vociferus
ACATTACCTCCACACTTCCAGTAGGCTGTGTCATTGGTCACTAGGAATAGGTTCTTGTAAATAAAATGAATGGAATGTCAGCAATAATTGTTAGTTTGTGCTAACTTTGATACTTAGGAGCAAGTATCTGAGAGCTCTTAGCTATTTTTGCTGATTATTGACGAAATTTGGGAGGCCTGTGATTGTCACATACAGAACTACATACACTGCATTTGGCGATTTAATTCCACAGAGTTCAGCAACCTCTTCTCAATTAAAAAAAAAAAAAAAAAA
>NW_009653154.1:0-273 GCF_000708025.1 Charadrius vociferus
AGGAATAAGTGATTTTAGCACTCTACTGTCTCTACATCCCCAGATTGAAGCATGAGTCCGGCAAGGTGCAATATTTAGATGATCTGGTATCATAAGTTACTGCAGATCAAGGGGTAATATCCCTTGAGATTTGGGGGCGGGGGATGTGTAAAGAACTTCAAAATCCAAAACATTAGTGAAGTTACTATTAACCCTTAGTTTGAATCCTCAATTTAATTTTTATTTGGTTCTATTTTCCCTCCCTAAGCAGTTTAGCTGGCCGAGCAGTGCAGT
>NW_009653155.1:0-273 GCF_000708025.1 Charadrius vociferus
TTTTAATGTTATTGAGTATGCTGAAATATGATGGGTTTTCTAGTACGTTGCATATATGTTCTTGTTTATTCTTATCTCTGTTAATGAAAAACAGCCACGGCAAGCGAATCAGTCACTGATGTAAAAACACCCAACCCAACCCTTTCTAAAAGCAAGAAATACTGGTTTTGCTTTAGCAGCTGAAAAATCTGTAAATGATGTCTGTCTTATAGCTCCATGCTTTCACTGTTAATGGTCTTAAAATGCTTTCACCCACTTTAGCAGATACTGTTT
>NW_009653156.1:0-273 GCF_000708025.1 Charadrius vociferus
TCTGTTCATCATTTCTGCTGTCAAACAGAAACAATGTTCACATGAGAACCTCAAACTGTACTTTTAGATACAGGCAAGGACACCCAGGGAGTGCAGTCACTGGCACCGAGCAGGAGCTGCCTAAAGCCTCATCACTTCCAATCAAGTGGCTGAGTTTGTCTTCTGGCCAAGGGATTTCTGCAACACAACACGGCTCTGAAGGCCAAGCTCTGCATGTAGCACAGCAGAGGCCAGCGTCTCCTCATGTTGCATGGAACACTAACTCCTTGATGA
>NW_009653157.1:0-273 GCF_000708025.1 Charadrius vociferus
CTATTTTATTCACTGCAATGCTCTACCTCCTTAGAGGTAGAGAAAATAGAAACTGAGGAAAGAAGCGGAAGCAAGAGAGACATTTGTGCTAACTGCATAAGAATATTAAAAAACTTTAGCCCCTGGATACATACTCAAACTAAGAAATGAATCCTGTTTTATGGTTTTAGAAATAATCCAGTTATAAAAATAATCCTATCCAAAGGTTCGCAACAATATTTACCATTCTAAATCATTACATATCTGCAAATAGCCCAGCATAATTTTTTTTTT
>NW_009653158.1:0-273 GCF_000708025.1 Charadrius vociferus
GAAGTGGAGGAGCAGGAGGCAGGCCAGGCTCTGCACTGGGGGAGCTGGAGGCTTCTCCGCCAGGTTTGTCTTCCCATTTCTTGAGGCTCTGGAGGGAATGAAGTCCCGGGAAAGGTAGACGTGCTCCCAAAGGCCCTTGACGTTGGCACGGGCAGAGCAACAATTTGCTGACGGTTCCTTTGGTTGCTCTAATGAAAGACTGCCTTGTCCTCTGTGAGAGGCATGGGAAGTGCGGTGCCCCCGTGTTGGGTACTCCTGTTCTGTGCGCTCTGA
>NW_009653159.1:0-273 GCF_000708025.1 Charadrius vociferus
CATTATACATTCAGTTGCATGATGAGAAACACAGCACTTTCTATCTTTCAGTTTTCATTTTAGCATTCAAATTACCATAAACATATTTTCAGATAAGATATTAAACCAAGGTCTTGGCCACATATGTCTTCAGAAAAGATTCTGTAATGTTGTTTTCAAATGGCCTTGCTAAATTCAAATGCATATTACTATTGTACATTCCAACTCTCCTTATTAATTGAAATTGAAGATGCAATTCTTCATTTCCTTTATTTAGTCTGTGTTCAGCATTAT
>NW_009653160.1:0-273 GCF_000708025.1 Charadrius vociferus
GGGGGTTGGAATCACTTTCCACTAACGGCATCTCCATTTATTTAATTAATCTTTGGATTTACTTGGACTGCTAGCACTGCTCCCCTGGACTTCTATCCCTATTTAAATACCACACAATGTTTCTTTAGGTCTTGTTTGTAGGGACTTTCCCTGTGCTACACAAATTACAAACCTTTTAGCAGTAGTATTCGTTACAATCGTCCTTCATCCTTCTGTTCACTCCTTGCACCACTTTTTAAAGAGTTTAATTAATCAGGGAATTAATTTTGTGCC
>NW_009653161.1:0-273 GCF_000708025.1 Charadrius vociferus
ACGTTACCTGTCACACACCTACAATAAATCTAATTCAAGGAACAATCAACCACCGAAATGTAAAATACCTTGGTTACTTCCCCAGAGCGTATCAGCCTGCTTTCTCCTCTCCCCAACCCTGTGCACATGCTAAACCCTGGGGGTTACTGCTTGCTTTCCATTAGATGCTTCTAAATGACCAAATAGGTGAATTTAATGATGACATTTAGAATAATTATTAACAGACAGCACAATGTGCTGGTTTTGGCTGTGCTCTGTAGTGATTAGTGATGT
>NW_009653162.1:0-274 GCF_000708025.1 Charadrius vociferus
GCCCCTGGGTGTCCCCACGTGTCCCCTGGGTGCCCAAGCTGTCCCCTGGGCGTCACCACGAGTCCCTGAGCGTCCCCTGGGCCCCCCTGGGTGTCCCCTCATGTCCCTGGGTGTCCCTTGGCTGTCCCCCAGTGTCCCCTGCATGTCACAGCCACCCCTGGGTGTCCCCTGGGTGTCCCCTCATGTCCCTCTATGTCCCCCAGGTCCCCCCGGGTGTCCCTTGGGTGTCCCCCAGTGTCCCCCGGGTGTCACAGCCCCCCCTGGCTGTCCCCAC
>NW_009653163.1:0-273 GCF_000708025.1 Charadrius vociferus
CTCCCCACAGAACAGCTGCCACCTCCCAGATCACCTAGGGCAATCATCCGCTGACAGATTACCACCACTGCAGTTTGGAGAAGGGGAAACAACTCCTGCATCCCACAGGCAGGCAGTCTACCACGCTGTTTGCAACTCAAGCAACATAAAAATCTTTTGCACTGATTTGTTTCCTGCATCTGGTCTGAAATACAGCAGTGCAAATGGTTGCCTACCAGCTTAGAAGGAAAAGCAGTATGGGCACAACTGGCAATTAAACTTCATAGAATCATA
>NW_009653164.1:0-273 GCF_000708025.1 Charadrius vociferus
GCACCACTGCAGCAATGAAGGCAAATCAGGTCCTGATCTGTATCCACAGGGGCTTTACTAGCAGATGTAGAGATGTAAACATTCTGTTCTGCTTAGCGCCTGTCAGGCTGCACTTGTAGTATTGTGTCCAATTCTGGTTCCCACAATTCAAGAAAGATGCGGAAAGACCAAAGGGAGTCCAAAGGATTCCCATGAAGATGAACAAAGATCCGGAGAACCTGCCCTGTGAGGGAACACAAAAGGAGCTAGGTCTTCTCTTCCTGGAGAAGAGAA
>NW_009653165.1:0-273 GCF_000708025.1 Charadrius vociferus
AGGCGGAATCCATCCAAAGGTGCTCCAGGAACATTTGGGATGGATGCTGGCTACGGGCATCGATATGGAGCTGGTGGGGAGAAAAAAAGGCCCAAATCGGGCTGGCAGAGACCCACGGGCAGCTCTGAAGGACTCGGGGGGGTTAATTACAGTTCCCCAAGTTACTGTATAGATAAATAAACCAATAAAATGCTCTCAAGTCCTTTTAATACGCTGGTGACTGCATCACCCGGACAAAGAACACACGCACGGGACACCAAAAATGTTAATGAC
>NW_009653166.1:0-273 GCF_000708025.1 Charadrius vociferus
GTCCGTTTGTCCGTCCCGCTCGTCCATCTGACTCTCCTCATCGTCCATCTGGATGTTGTTCTCGTCCGTTTGTCCGTCCTGCTTATCTGGTTGTCCGTCCTGCTCGTCCGTTTGTCCGTCCTGCTCATCCATCCGGATGTCCCGCTTGTCCGTTTGTCCATCTCGCTCGTCCGTCTGACCGACCTGCTTGTCCGTCTGGATGTTGTGCTCATCCGTTTTTCCGTCCCACTAATCCCTTTGTCTGTCCTGCTCATCCGTTTGTCCATCCCGCTC
>NW_009653167.1:0-273 GCF_000708025.1 Charadrius vociferus
GTCTTACCTTGAGAAGTTCGGGGCCTTTAAAACAGAGCTTCAAAAAGGCACTTATACTAAAAGTGATTGATTCTACCAGTCCATAGGTGGTACATCAAATATTAACATGGGAAATGAACTGTCGAGTAAATTCTGAGCTAATTGCTACTTCTTATTTTCTGAACATTGAGTAAGCCAGTAAATTCAGATCTGACACAAATTATTTTGTGTAAATACATGTGGAGGCATATTTTACCAAATTATGCTGTGCCTGCTTCCAGGATACATTTTTTT
>NW_009653168.1:0-274 GCF_000708025.1 Charadrius vociferus
GCTCAGCACCCAGGATTGGGGTGCCCAGTGAATGGAGCCCCCCGTGAATGAAGCATGCAGAGGGGTTCCCGGGGAGCCGGACACGCAGGGATTGGGGTGCCCGTGTGGTGGGGTGCCCGGGGAGCTCAGCGCCCAGCAGCCCAAGTGCTCAGCAGATGCTCGGGAGATCCACCACCCGGCGAGCGGGACCCCATGGGGGTCAGTGTCTGGGAAGGGGGGCACCCAGAGAGCCCGCTGCCCACGAAGCGATGCGGCAGGCAGGTGGGGTGCCGGG
>NW_009653169.1:0-273 GCF_000708025.1 Charadrius vociferus
GGGGGTCTCGATGTTGCAGCGACACCTTTGATGTGGGAGGGGTGGACTGCTGTAATCTAAGCAGGCAATCTGTGGCAAGCCTGTGGTGCTAGTTCTTGCACGGCAAAAAACCTTGCAGTGTTTTCATGGAGCTCTGCCCACTTGCTTCTGTGGGTGGTCTTCCTTCGGAGTGCTCCCTGCTGTTCCCAGCTGTGCTCTGCTGCCTGCATCTTGGCATCCAGAAAGACAGGGAGTGTTTGGGGCCGTCCCCTTCTCTGTCAGCGTGGTTTGGAG
>NW_009653170.1:0-273 GCF_000708025.1 Charadrius vociferus
AAGGCGAAATTGAGTGCTCGGAATGCAACACTGAAGGCGCAGCTTCCCAACAACTCCAGCCCAATGTAACCGCCCTGAACCACAATGAGAAACAGAAGCGGTTGTGTTTCCCTCGTTTGCTGCCTGTCTGCTGAGACTGCTGCAGGATGCACCGCGTGATCATGTGTGATGGGACCACGACTCCGACACCAAATGACACGGAGATCCATTTTATAAATAAGATGTCATCGGGTAATAAAAATTCAGCCAATTAACCTGTTGAAGCTTAATTAG
>NW_009653171.1:0-273 GCF_000708025.1 Charadrius vociferus
GTACCGAACCTGATTGTCACCTTCAAACTGTTTTCACACATATGTAGTGGGACCTGTATGGAACAATGCACTGATGGTCAGGGCAACGGAGTCTTCTAATATCTCTGACATCAGTCTCCTTACTGTTTTGCAGATCATTTATGTTACCAGGAACCCTAAGGATGTTATGGTTTCTTACTACCACTTCTCCAAATTCATATCCACACTGGAGGAAATACCAGATTTTAACCTTTTCATGGAGAGATTTTTAGCTGGCAAAGGTAAGATATCTTT
>NW_009653172.1:0-274 GCF_000708025.1 Charadrius vociferus
GGTTTTGCGTTGGCCGTGCCGTCTCCCCGGGGCACCCGCGTGGATTTGGCCGAGCGCTTTGAAAGGCGGTTGTGCCGCAGCCGTCCCTCCCTGCGGGACCGTGGTGATGTCAACCGTGGTCTGTTCCCAATTTTCCCCTTGGGTGTCGTGAGCGTGACAGCTCTCGGGGACAGAAAACGGGGCCCGAGGTTGCGGGAACCTGCTGAAGGGTTTGCAGGGACCTCCGTCCTGCCCTCCGTCCTTCTGTCCTTCCCCGCCGCCCCCCCACGGGTGC
>NW_009653173.1:0-274 GCF_000708025.1 Charadrius vociferus
CCAAGGCTGTGCACTGAGCTCTTAATTCTGAGAAATGAACAATGCCCTTCACCACCCTCAAAAGCTAAAGCTAAATGACCCATTTCCTACTACCATCTCTTCATGCCTCCTGTTAAAAGAAGCAGCTCAATTTTTTATCATCCCTCTCTCCTGTCTACATGGTTTTCCAATTACTATTAATTTTTGACTAGGATACCCAATTTACATACAAATTTGGCTGGAAATATTTAACTTACTGAAGATATAGTTATTATCTCCCTCTTCACATCATAAA
>NW_009653174.1:0-274 GCF_000708025.1 Charadrius vociferus
GAGGGACCCACATATATGGGGGGAGGGGCGTTGGGACCCACACTTGGGGGTCGCAGACGTGTGGGACCCCCAACTTGTGGGGCACAGATACCTCTGTGCCCCCCCACTTGTGGGTCCCGGACCCCCAGGACCCCAACTTATGGGTCCCAGATGTCTGGGACCCCTCACTTGTGGGTCACGCATGCACGGGGACCCCCAACTTATGGGTCCCAAATACCTCAGTCCTCCCACTTATGGGTCACAGATGCATGAGACCCCCAACTTATGGGTCCCA
>NW_009653175.1:0-274 GCF_000708025.1 Charadrius vociferus
TTTGAGGGAGATCGGATTAGATTTGCAAACCTACTTTTGCATTTGCCCTGATACTGGACTTCAAGTTCGGGCTGTTCTTTACATCTGGCTTTGAGAAGGGCACACTCGTTCCTGTAGGTTTTCCCATCTAAGCCACACACAGGGCCCTTCCAAGTGATATTAGAGCAATCCGGAGCACAAACACACCGAGGTTTGTTCTTCTTGTTCATTTTACATTTCTTCCCTGGTCCACAGTCCACATTCTCGCACGTTTCTGATGGAAGGAAAGAGGCAC
>NW_009653176.1:0-274 GCF_000708025.1 Charadrius vociferus
GATGGGGGAGCTCCAGAGGGCCCTTCTTGACCATTCTTTGATGTTGTGATTTTGTGATTCATGTCCACTGTGATCATTTATCATCCACGTGCTTTTAGGATTCTTGTTTTCTTGTGTAAAACATGAACACTTTCCTTTGGAATATTGATGTTCATTCATTTTCTCAGCTTCCTCCCCCCATCCTTCCCTCCCTTCCTTTCTCTCTACTGTAAGTAGTAACATCAGGATAAATAGCGACACCTTTAACAACGCATGGCTCTTGCTATATTTTTTC
>NW_009653177.1:0-274 GCF_000708025.1 Charadrius vociferus
TTTTTTTTTATTTTTTATCTGGAGTAGTTCCCAATGCTGCTTGAAATGCCATATACTTTATTTATCATTCCTAGAGCCCAGAACATCATCATGCTAGAGGAGCTTCACTGTCACGCTAGAAGAAAATTGCTTCAACAAGCTTTAACCCAGGTCTCTCATAATAACCTACCACCTTGCATAGAGAAAACACACACAAAATAAGATTACATTTCAGGACTAGCAGGGTGTCACATGGGACCCAGAAGAGATCATAGAATCATAGAATTATTTTGGT
>NW_009653178.1:0-274 GCF_000708025.1 Charadrius vociferus
TGTTTCTGCTTCTCAGGGGTATCCACCGGGCAACCAGACGGAGGCAGGATTACGTCATTTAGATTGATTCACTGAAAAAATATAATCCTTCTTCAATGATACTAAACAAATTAACGGAAGTCAATAAAAGATGTTTCTTACAACGCCGGGGATCGGCTGTGAGCGGGGAACGGGACTTATCCCGCAGCGATGCTGAAGCCCACCCCGGGGCCATGGGGGGGGTCTGTGCGAAGCAGCGTGGGAGATACGGTCTCCCAAAATATTAAGCCCCCTA
>NW_009653179.1:0-274 GCF_000708025.1 Charadrius vociferus
TGTGTGTGTGTCCGTGTCCCCCCGGCCCCAGGGCCTGTCCTTGTCCCGGGGCCTCCGTGCTGCTTTCTGCGTGGGGCCGTGTCCGTGAGTCCTGCAGGGACCCCCCTGTCCTGGCTGCCCCCGCCAAAGGGCGCCTTCCCCTGGGGAAGGGGACAGGGCAGTTGTGCCCCCGCCATTGCCCTCCCTGCTGGCCGTGGCTCGTCACTGGGGGCGGCTCGGTGCCCTTTGGGGGTCACCGGCTCCGATCTGGGGCTCAGTGGGGCTTTGGCACCTC
>NW_009653180.1:0-274 GCF_000708025.1 Charadrius vociferus
GTGTGATGTATGGAATTCAGATATGGACCAAACTGGAGTGTTTATTAAGAATAAATTGAGGGTATTTGCATATTATAATGTTTACATATTACGCGTCTTAAATTGGAACGTAGGTGGGAAAAGTGGCTTCATTGTAGAAGACCCGTAATGTGTTTATAAGCCCATAGATTGATGCTGTGAGGATAGCAGGTTGCTAACCTATGCTTTCTGATTCAATATTTATGACTGTTAGTGTGTAGTTAGGAATTTTCCTTGTGACATCTTCATTAACTTT
>NW_009653181.1:0-274 GCF_000708025.1 Charadrius vociferus
CCCACGGCACTGTAGGGAGAAGCTGTGGGTGGAAGGAGTGATTCCTGCAGGGAAGGGTCCTTCTGCCTATCAAAAGGGTGCTGAGTGGACCAGGGATGCTCACAGCTCCAGATCACAGCCTAGACATCTCTGAGGGGAATCTTGCAAGATGGAAAAAATAGGGGAGGCTTCACCTGCAAGGGAAGGAGCTTGTGCCTGGTGAGACACTTAGTGACCTGCAGTGGATCCCTCTGCTGTCAGCCGGGTCTGATTTCTCCTCAGGGTAACATAGGAG
>NW_009653182.1:0-274 GCF_000708025.1 Charadrius vociferus
AGGTTTTACAGGACCATTTTGCAGACCTGGGAAAGGAGGTCTTGCACAGGAACAAGGAGAGGTGACCGGGTATGATTATCGCTCTGCAGCTGCAGCAAAACTGCTCGCCGACCGCAATTTGGCCATCCATCCCTCCCTACTTCCAGTATTTTAAGGTTCCTGGTGACTTTCTCCCAACCACGTAGTTGGCTCTTTTGACCAAATGGGGTTATTGAGAAGATGGTGGGCCTGGAGGCTTCAAGCAGGCAAAATGTAGTTACAACATTAGCAGCTG
>NW_009653183.1:0-274 GCF_000708025.1 Charadrius vociferus
TTTAGTTATTTGAGCTTTCCACTCAAACGTTAACTGGTTTGTTTCCGTTTGTACTGTTTAATTAACTTGGAAGTACTTTTTAGTATTACAGGCAGTGGTCACTCTGGAAATACTTCTGCATGACAGTTCATTTTCTGTGGTGCATGTGCTTTATATACACAAATACACACACCTGAACATACACACACACGCACGTATATATGCACACAGATGTTAAAAAGGAATGTATGCTTATTTTCATTCTTACTATCCTCAGTAAGTGCATAAACAACAT
>NW_009653184.1:0-274 GCF_000708025.1 Charadrius vociferus
TGTAATGGAAAGAAGCCTTCATAATAGAGACAATTAAAAATATCAATGTGTATTCTATAGTGTAATACACTTACTTGCCAACCAAAACCAAGACTACCAGAGGACAGCTCTAAATTAGCCCAAACTTTTTATATTTGGGAGACAGTCACACAGACATAATGGATGTAGCACTATGCTCTCTGCAGCACAGATGGGTGTATTGTCCTCTGTGCTTCTTCAATGTCTACTTCAGGACTCACACAGCCACGGATGGCTGGTTAAGGGATCAGGAGCA
>NW_009653185.1:0-274 GCF_000708025.1 Charadrius vociferus
CACAACAAAGTGGATGGTAGTCACTGATTTTCCTCAGGTAATTATATTCAGACCCAAATAGGCAGGCATATTTAAAAATTAAAAAAATCACCCCAAGCAACAATAGGAATACTCAATGCAAGCTTGTGTTGACAATAACTTCAAAATCACCCGCAACAAGCCCCTCCCCAAAACCACCCTTGGTCAACATATCTTTCCCTGGGTATCCTGAAAGATCATCTGCAGGGGAAGAGATGCCACACAGACCTGGGCTGGGATGCAGCAGAACTTTAAT
>NW_009653186.1:0-274 GCF_000708025.1 Charadrius vociferus
CCCCAAGGGGGAACCCAGTCACCCACAGCACTTGGGGCAGCGGTGACATGGGGGTGGGGGGACACGGTGACACAGGGTCCAGCCCCATTAATTTGCACAGGGTGACGCCAGTCACCCTGTCCCTCTGCCCGCAGCCACCACGTGCCCTTCCCCTTCCCGCAGTTCACTGCAGCTTTGGATGGGACATTTTGGGGCAGAATAAGGGGCTCGCACAATTTCACTACTTGGGAAAAACATTTTCTAGGGGGGGAGAAATCATAGAATCATAGAATGG
>NW_009653187.1:0-274 GCF_000708025.1 Charadrius vociferus
GAGTAAACAATTATTACTTCTCCAGGATTATGTGAAATATTTGAACCTGCTGTATCCAATCTGCAAGCTAGCCAGTCCTGCCTTACAATATTCAGGAGACAAACTAAAGAGAAGGACATTTACTAGAAAAAAATATATTAAAAAGTCTATATACTGAAGGATAGAATATATAGTTCCTAAGGTGGGAAGTAAGGAATCCTCCAAAGAGACAGATGAACTTTGGAGGTTCTCTTTTCCCATATACTCATATCATAGAATCATATAATCATAGAAT
>NW_009653188.1:0-274 GCF_000708025.1 Charadrius vociferus
TTTTTTTTGTTCCATATTAATAGAGATATGCCATTAACAGCCACCTACTCCTCCATGACAGCTTCAACAACAGTTGGCAAACTTTGGCTAAACTTTGGCTTTTCAGGAACATTTTATGTTGCAGTGGCTTCCAAATGAATTTAATTTCTATCAAAAGCTGTTGCTACCGTATGTATTTAAATACTAGGTGATATGCTTTAGAAAGATTAATCAAATAAAACACAACAAAAATAATTTACAATGTGACATAATCAATAATAATAAGATTTAAAGG
>NW_009653189.1:0-274 GCF_000708025.1 Charadrius vociferus
ATTCTATGGTTCTATAACTCTACATGGAAGTGTAGTAGATCAGATACTAGTATCTGCTATCATCAGATGTGATCATTCCCTCCTTTGTTAGGCTCTAATTTCACATCTAAACTAGCTAATGGATTTGTGTGTCTTTTAAAGCACCTGTTGGTGACCAGTGACAACACTCAGCTGCCCCCTTGAGCCAAAAGAGCTTCAGATATTAGTAACTTTTCTATATCAAGTAACTTCTTACGGTTAAGTTTTTCGTTGTATGATGTCCTGGGGAAAAAAA
>NW_009653190.1:0-274 GCF_000708025.1 Charadrius vociferus
GCAAACAGATGCCTGGTGCCTGCTGTGTGCAAAGAGCTCTTCAGAGCCGCCTGGAATCGGGAAAAGAACAAGCAGTACCGGCTGGGATCAGCACAAAGCGTCATTTATTTCCAAGACCTTTCCAGGCTGTGCTTTCAGAGACTCAGTTAATTAGCAAGAAAAAAAAGAAACTGTGAGTGTATGGAGCAACTTACAGTGCAAGCCATAGTGCATCCTATAAAATAGCGTTGAATAAAGAGCTGATGTAGTACAGCTAGATTTACAGATAAACCCT
>NW_009653191.1:0-274 GCF_000708025.1 Charadrius vociferus
CAGAGGTCCCTTCCCACCCTGACCATTGTGCGAATGGCTTTGTTCCTGTTCTCCTCCGCTCACTGCGAGTGCTCGGGCCTGACTCTGCCGTTACAGGGGGCCGTAAACCTACATATGGAAGAGGATGTGGAAGACTACTTGCTGAAGAAGCCAATCCAGCCATCGGAGAACAAACGAGTGATAATAGTGTTCCACTGCGAGTTTTCTTCAGAGCGGGGCCCCCGAATGTGAGTTATCCCACGCTCCCCGAGATAAGAACGTACTGCTGTGCCAG
>NW_009653192.1:0-274 GCF_000708025.1 Charadrius vociferus
GAGAGAAACATATGGGAAAGGAGAGGCAGATGTTTTACCTGGCAGGAGTCTTTCCCTCCCTCCATGAATCCTACGCACATCATGTTCTTGGTAATTTGCCGAGGGTAGGCGCTGGAGCACTCGCTTGAGGAGAGTACGGGAGCCTTCAGGCACTGCAAGGTGTCTGGATACAGATCTACAAGAAAATAGAGAGAGGTGGTTGATGACATCTCTGAGTTCATTTCAGAGCCCACAGGAGATCTTTCTGAGCAGGAAAGTAATCCCTGAACAGCCT
>NW_009653193.1:0-274 GCF_000708025.1 Charadrius vociferus
CTTTGACAGCACTTTAGACTGAGTTTTGGGTACCTATATTCCACCCTGGAAATGTTCTTGGAAGAACCTATGTTACGTTTAATTTTAAAATTCTTCTTACACATCATCAGACTTTCAATTTAAGTATTTAAATTAATTCCTTGATTGAAAAAATCCTGCCTAAAATTTGCATGAAGATAGTTTATTTATAAAAAAAAAAAATTGATTTATATTATTTTACTTTTCTGGGAGGAAAGGGAATACGCTGTCAGAAAATTATTGGGTGTGGGGATTT
>NW_009653194.1:0-274 GCF_000708025.1 Charadrius vociferus
CAGCATTCTTGAGGAAGCTTGGAGAGGAGCAGAAATGAGTAAAATATTTTGCTTTTTGCTAGGTTTGGGGTCTTTTTTGCTCAGCTTTTACTGAACTTTTCCCCAAATTGTTTTTTATCTCCAAGCTACGTTTGTTGTCCCAAAGAAGAGCCTGAATCCACTACTCCACTGAAATGGTTGATCAGACCGGTCCCACCTGGTCTCGGCCATGAGCCTGGAACAAGCTCCTTGGGTTAATCATGTGTATGTGCTCATGTTAAGTTTTTCTGACAGA
>NW_009653195.1:0-274 GCF_000708025.1 Charadrius vociferus
CAGACACTAATGAGCTGACGAGGGCTCGACTCCGTTACTCATAACAAAGGCAAAACTGGATGGGCATATCAGCACTGAGGATAGCCATGGCTGCAATGGCCATGAGCCAGTGGAGAAATAAGAGAAAGAGCAGGATCATAGCCCATGATTGCCCAAAAGCAGATTCCAGCTGGTTCAGGATCTGCTGGATCTCACCTATATAAACAGAGTAGTTCCTCAGAATAAAGTTTCTCCGCGGGCAGTGTGAGTGGGAAATGTGTTTTTATGGATGACT
>NW_009653196.1:0-274 GCF_000708025.1 Charadrius vociferus
GGTAAGCTTTGAAGCTCTTCTTTCAATAACAAAATTTGACCTTTGCTTTTAGTGTAGAAGGTAAAACTCCAAGTATGGCTCAGAGAGAAGCATGGAGGTGCCCAAACTCCTCTGTACAATTAACACAGGTTTCGGGAAATTCGGCTCCTCAGCCACCAAAGTGCTTTTCAAAATTTTATTAGAAGCTTTCAGCATTGCCTCTCAATTAAATAAGTATCTAGCAGAGTTTATAAACTTAATGTAAAAGAGTTTTGTAGTCCATCACTAAGGTAAC
>NW_009653197.1:0-274 GCF_000708025.1 Charadrius vociferus
GCACCGCGGCGGCGGCCCGCTCCACACGCCGTGCTCCCCGTCCTCCGTGGTGCAGAAGATGGAGGGCTCTCCAGCCAGCGGGTGGCCGGGGTCGCAGGTGTAGGTGACCACGTCCGCGTAGGAGAAGGTGTCCCTCAAGTGCCCGCTGTGACTCCCGTGGGGGATGTGCGGGGGCGGATCGCAGACGATACCTGCGGGCGCGTACAAGGTGGGTTTTAGCATCGGCGCTGCAGCAGCACGCGGGGTCTGCAGGGCACACACGGCTCCCAGGAAG
>NW_009653198.1:0-274 GCF_000708025.1 Charadrius vociferus
CCTTAGCTTATGTAAAGTGGCGTTACACTGGGAACTTCAATCACTCTACAGCAGTTTGCATCAGTCGAGGATCTGCTTTTGTTATGCTCTGGCTGCTTAAATTTATCACGTAAAGCAGGAAGAATCTGCTACGAGCATTCTTGGGGACCTGCAAGAGAAGGATAAAATGGGGTTGAACATCCCACCTTTTCTTTGTGGTTATAAAATTTAGGCCAAAATTTGAGGTGGTTACTAGTTTTTTTTTCTTACCGCTTACTGAATCTGGGTGATTTCA
>NW_009653199.1:0-274 GCF_000708025.1 Charadrius vociferus
GGCCATGATGGGACAGGCATTGGGGATCGCTGGTTCCTGGAAAGTGTCATGGTGAAGCGGCTTGCCACAAAGATGAAGGAATCCAATAAAAAGGAGAAGAAGAAAAAGAAGTCTGTGGAGGAGGAAGAAGAGGAGACCAAGATGGAAGAAGGAATGGATGTCTGTACGTTTGTGGCACACTGCTGGTTGGCTAAAGACAAAGGAGATAAGGAGATTGTTGTGGAGCTGGTGCCTGACAGAGAATCTGACCTGGTAAATATCAGAGGGAATGTGC
>NW_009653200.1:0-274 GCF_000708025.1 Charadrius vociferus
AAAACAATTGCTTATACAGCATGATGACCCAAAGTCTGAAGCTAACCCTTTATTACCTTCCTGAGAACGGTCCAGACTTACTGCCACAAACAGAACGCAAAGCCAGGCAGCTTTCCGACACTAACAGAAAGCAACAGAAAGTGGACAGGACACAATCAATCACAAATCTCTGAACAGCAGCACTCGAGAGACCCCTTACACGCCACCCATTTAAAAATCTGAGCTTATCTGCAGTTGACCAGTTTGCAAACAGATACTCAATAGATCATCAATG
>NW_009653201.1:0-274 GCF_000708025.1 Charadrius vociferus
CGGTGTATAAAGTGCAGCTGCCGGAGAATGCGGCCCCGGGAACTGTGTTTCTGCAGCTAACAGCGATAGACATAGATGAGGGAACTAATAGGGAGATGTACTATTCCTTTAGCGATACGATGCCTGCCAAACTTCAGGACCTTTTCGTAATTGATCGAAATTCCGGGGAAATACGGACTGTCGGTGAACTGGATTTCGAGGATGTTCAGTCGTATGACCTGGAGATCGAAGCGAGAGACAAAGGTTGGCCCCCGCTGTCGGGTCACTGCAGCGT
>NW_009653202.1:0-274 GCF_000708025.1 Charadrius vociferus
TATGTCCATGTCTGTCTTGCACCAGGGAGCCCAAAGCTAGACACAGCACTCCCCAGGCAGGCTCACAAGTGCTGAATAGGGGGTGACAATCACTTCCCTCACCCTGCTGGCTACGTACCTGCTGAAACAGCCCAGAGTGCTGCCAGCGTTCCTTATCACAAGGGCACACTGCTGAATTGGGTTCAACTCCTTGTCTGTGAGAACCATCTGCCCCTACCCAGGCTCTTTTCTGCAAAGCTGCTTAGAAAGAAACCACCCCGTCCCCTCCTGCACT
>NW_009653203.1:0-274 GCF_000708025.1 Charadrius vociferus
TGCTAAGGTAGTGTTTCACTCCAGCCGACTATGGAAAGATCTGCAGGATTAACCTCCAGAGAACTTTGATCTAACCCTTTTCACAGATGGATCTTCATACTACATGAACACAAAATGAGACACAGATTATGCAGTGATCAGAAACTTAGAAGTACTTGAACCAGAACCTCCACAACCCTCAGTGATTGCCCAAGGGGCTGAATTAACTGCACTAGCAAAACCAACCTGATGGGGACGTAATCAGTGGGTAACTATACTGACTCTAAATATGCCT
>NW_009653204.1:0-274 GCF_000708025.1 Charadrius vociferus
GCAACCTGTTCTAGTGTTTCACCACCCATGTGAAACACATCTATTTGTGTCTACACATCTATTCATAAATCAAACTTTTATTGTTACTTAGTTTTGATTTCTTCTTATTCCAGTGTATTTTAGAGGACAACCACACCTGTTTTCACACTTAAATTTCCTAGATTCCTAGGTTTCCTAGATCTTCCAAGATCAAGATAGGTTAGTTTCTTTTCATTAAAAAGTCTCTCTAATTATTAATATAGCCCTGCTGTTTAGTTTGAGTTGATATTTTTTT
>NW_009653205.1:0-274 GCF_000708025.1 Charadrius vociferus
TAAGTGCTTTTCTGAAAGCCCCAACCCTCAAAAGAAAAATTTCCAATAAAGGCTAACAAGACAGAAACATACATTCCAGGATGGTTTCTCTTTTTCCTATTCTCCCCTTTAAGTTTTCACTTCTTCACCTGTGCTACTTGGTCAAGGTGCTGTAACTGTTTTGTTAACAGCCACGTCAAGCAGCAGCTTTTTTTCAACACGGTCCCCTACTCAAAAGTGTTTTCCTCCAGCACTGACAATAGAAATGGATAGAAGTGAGGGAGACCTATGACTT
>NW_009653206.1:0-275 GCF_000708025.1 Charadrius vociferus
AAACTATTCTATGATTCTATGATTCTTCTTAGAAATGCATTCATTCTCACAAGTACACACTGTTTTGTGAGTGTATAGTGGTATCCCTGTCTTAAATGCTGTGTACTTTGAAGAATAGTTTGTGACTTTAAATCTTATAACACATTGCACTTACATGTTTCTGTGCTATTTAGAGAATGTTACTGTACTTGCAGCTGTGTGCTCTTTTAGTATTTAGTCATGCATTCCTCAGATGGAATTAATTTTGCTTATGGAAACACAAATTTCAGAATCAT
>NW_009653207.1:0-275 GCF_000708025.1 Charadrius vociferus
AAAAAAAACCAAACAAAAAACCCCAAAGAAGACAAACACCCTTTACATGATTATTTAGAACTGAGTTCAGGCATGATTGAGACACATTTATTCCCCAGTGAATGAGGCAAGAGGAGAATTTGTTGCACAAATACAGTGGATATTATACAGGGTACAGCTTTTCCAAGTTTTGCTAAGTCAGTGATGATCAACTGACCACTGCATATAGTTACCTAATGGGGCAGGTTAGTATCACAAGGATGCTGGTAAGAAGAATGTATTCTCCAAGTATTATA
>NW_009653208.1:0-275 GCF_000708025.1 Charadrius vociferus
ACGAAGGTCTCGCCGGCATGAAATGTTCTCCTTGTAATGGGCTTCGCAAGTATTTATTAGAATATTTTATCATATCTGAGGGAGGCAAACTCAGCCCTGCTTGATCTGCTCTCGCTGCAACTCTCTTTTGAAAGGGCTGTTCTTAAAGGGAGTGACCTGCGAAGTGAATAAATTGACTTTGCCGCTGTTTCTCTCCATCCTGGAATGCCGTGGAGATAAGGGTGGGCTGGAAGAGGCTGGTTTGCATAATTAATATTTATCACTTCATCCAGAAC
>NW_009653209.1:0-275 GCF_000708025.1 Charadrius vociferus
AATCCATGCAGTATTGGTACTAAGACACTTTGTCATGTAACACAACCGTTGAGACTTCATATCCTAGTATGTAATGCTAGGAATGGAATAACCTGATGTCAGTTGGCCATATTCAGAGAGACTCCTGTATTCCATGTTACAAACATTGCAACATCCACACTACAGGCTGAATGTACTTCAAGGCCCAGAAGGTGCCTTCATACTTGTTAAACCAACAAACCTAGTTCTGTCTTACATTTTATAAGGGACAAAATTGTCAAAAAAAAAAAAAAAAA
>NW_009653210.1:0-275 GCF_000708025.1 Charadrius vociferus
ATTGTCTTTTCCAATCATAGATACCAGCTCAAATTCCTTCTTTAGAGAAGGACATATCTAAACTTTGAAAAAACTGCAGCGCAAGATCAGTCCACATCTGTAGTTGGGCAGTACGCTTTCCCCAGTCTATTGAAACGGATACCAAAGGCATGAGCTAGGCAGCACAGAATGATTGAATTATTTATAAGGCAATTCTGTATGAAATTTCAATATCACAGTGAGCTGGGAGTGAAACTATTGCTCATTCGGTGCTCATATAAAAAAGATTTAGCTTT
>NW_009653211.1:0-275 GCF_000708025.1 Charadrius vociferus
TAAATCTCCCTCCCATTTTGGGGTCACAAGCTCTACTTGCTTTCCTGGGGCATCTTCCTTATTCTCTCCCTCAAGAGCTTCTCACCCTAAAAGGATCTTCTAGTACCTAGCTGTTTCAGTCAGTCCAAAACCTTCTATGGTTTTCTTTCTCTTTTCACTCACTCTGGGAAAAGAGGGCTTTGCTTCTCCTCAGTTAACAAGGTTAGGCTGTGGTACCACATGTAAAAGAAGAGCATTTCCTATGAAAGACTCACCACGTGTTCATCATCATCATC
>NW_009653212.1:0-274 GCF_000708025.1 Charadrius vociferus
TCGGCCACAACTACCTGCTCCTGACCACTCTGTCCTGCTGACCACGTCCCCTCTGCAATGACACCCGGCTCCCTGGCAGTTTCAGTGCCAGGCTTCAATCTAAGCTTTGCAGTTGGAAGCCGCACTGAGCATGACAGGCACCTGGTGCCAGCCTTCCAGTAGACTTCAGAGGTGTGACCCCGGGGGCTATGGCTGCATCTCCCAGCACCTTGTCCTCAACGGAGCATGCGGGATATCCTGCCACAGGGAGGTGATTTCACTCCCCACATGGTGT
>NW_009653213.1:0-275 GCF_000708025.1 Charadrius vociferus
AATTTTTCTTATCAAGAAGATGTTTCAGCTGGAAGAAATTTTAGTTTCCATGTATCTATCTTCTGAAATATGTCAGGCAGTATAGTGAGTTTGCTGGGCTATTCCTCTGAACTGACCTTTTGTCTTTAGCACTGAGGAATGTGTGCCATGCTGCTGTTTCCGTACTTAGGACTTTTTCTTTGCTACATTGCATTACTATAGTCAAGCTTAATATTTTTCCTTTAGGGTAAGTGAGTTCCTGAGACACTTGGGAGGAAATCTGTATCTGAAATTGG
>NW_009653214.1:0-275 GCF_000708025.1 Charadrius vociferus
ACGGGGACAACAGGGACAGGACAAAGGGGGGACAGGGACAATAGAGACAGGACATGAGAGAGACAACGGCAAGGGGTGACAGGGACAGGTGGTGAGGGGTGACGGGGACACAGGGAGCAAGAACGAGGGGTGACAGGGACAGAGAGGGTGACAGGCAGTCAGAACGAGGAGGGATGGGGACACAGAGCAGCGGGGACAGGGAGCAAAGGGTGACAGGGACACAGAGTGAGAGGTGACAGGGACAGTGACAGGGCACACGGAGAGACGGGGACAGA
>NW_009653215.1:0-275 GCF_000708025.1 Charadrius vociferus
TTTTTTTTTAATACAGTGATTTTACCGGACTATAAATAGGTGGAATAACGAGACCAGGTGTTTTAATCTCCTTCTCTTCAGGGTTTCATGACACAAAACACGCCTAAGCAGAACGAGCACTGTCTGAAGAACTTTGACCTGACCGAGTACCGCCAGGTGCTGAGCCACCTCTCCATCCAGATCTACCAGCAGCTCATTAAGATAGCAGAGGGCATACTCCAACCCATGATCGGTAAGTTCACAGCACATTAGCTTTTAGGAGGCTTTGTTGGGTT
>NW_009653216.1:0-275 GCF_000708025.1 Charadrius vociferus
GCCACCCCTGGGGACAGCGTCAGCGGAACCTCTGGGGAGAGGGGACGAGAGGAGTGACAGCCCAGAAGACACCGATGGCACCTGAGGGGACACCGATGGCACCTCGGGGGACACCGAGAGGGACGGTGGCACCTCAGTGGACAACGATGGCACCTCATGGGACACCGATGGCTGCCCAGGGGACACCGAGGGGGACGATGGCACCCCTGGGGACGCTGAGGGGCACGGTGAGACCCCGGGGGACACCGGTGCCACCCCGGGGGACACCAAAGCCA
>NW_009653217.1:0-275 GCF_000708025.1 Charadrius vociferus
AGCTAGAGATTACAAACAAGGCCTGTGTTTTTGAAGAGCACTTCTACGGTTTGAGTAGGTGTAATAGGATTGTAAAACTCATATCTGTGTGATCTTGTCAAATTGAGGAAAATGGCTTTATAAAATGTTATTTCTGATCAGTGTCATAATTTCTAAATAGAAGTTTCTTTTAAAGTCTTCATTCATAGTTCCACAACAGCTGCAAAGAAACATGAGAAAAATGGTGTGCTGTATTATACTCATTAGGATGCTCAAACCTTCTTTCAATTTTAAAT
>NW_009653218.1:0-275 GCF_000708025.1 Charadrius vociferus
CCCCCCCACTCCCTCATACCTTTTTCCTTGAAGGAATAGAAAGAATCAGAAGAGATACATTTCACTATGGAGATGGGAGGGTGTGAAGTTATGTTTTCTGATTTTGAAATTCAAAGAAGTGTCCATGCTTTCTTTGCTCTAACAGTAAAAACAAGCAGAGGCATGCATCAGTATGTATAAGACTCAGTGTTTGTAAAAAGTAGTAAATTCATTGTCTGCACCATCTTAAACCAACTTGTGAGTAAGGGTTAAATTCTCTAAATAATTCTGCTAAG
>NW_009653219.1:0-275 GCF_000708025.1 Charadrius vociferus
ACACTTCACAAGATTAGACTTCCAGAGACTGTGTTTCCCATTATGCTCTGGTTGAAAAAAGAAAATACCAAGGATAAAGTTTTGCTACTACAGCTCCTACTCTGAAGACGATGGTAACTCATTACAGTCAGAATAAAAGATACCTGGTCTGGGTGAACTATTCCTTACTTAGGTGTCCTGGTAAAACTACAGCTTTCAGCAGCACATAAATTACAAATGTATTTCTAAAAATTTGTACATAGCCATACATAAACTACATGTCTATTTAAAAAAAA
>NW_009653220.1:0-275 GCF_000708025.1 Charadrius vociferus
ACCAGGCTCTCGCAGAAACCCTCCACCGCGAACTTGGAGGCCGCGTAGATGTCGTTGAAGACGATGCCTGGATGGGTGAGGGGTCCCAGTCAGGGCTGGGGGTGGGGTGGGATGGATTTTGTCCCATGGGGGCACCCCGTCCCCCCCTACCCTGCAGGCCCATGATGCTGCTGATGACCACGATGTGGCCCCCGCGGCGCCTCTTCATGTCGGGCAGCACCTCCTTGACCAGACGGACGAGGCCGAAGAAGTTGGTGTCCATGAGGCTCTGCATG
>NW_009653221.1:0-275 GCF_000708025.1 Charadrius vociferus
GTGAACAGAGATCATTCAGAAAAAATATGTATTTTCATGATGTATCTATTTTCTTAATTCTACAGCTAGCGTCAAACGAAATAGAGCAAAAGAGAACCCTTGTGTACAACCCATGTTGATCCCCCAGTATCCCCAAGTATTTTCATTTGGAGGAAAAAAAAGACACATTTTTATTTCACCCTCAATACAATAGACACAACTGTATTAATTTTGTGCAAAGCTTGAACGTTGCTGCCCCCCAAAATTTCTGAAATTTCTCGGACTCTTTAACTGTT
>NW_009653222.1:0-274 GCF_000708025.1 Charadrius vociferus
CCCTTTCCAGCCATTCATTGGGGGACTCTTCCTTCTTTTGTCTTTCATTAAATGCTCTATTGATATTCTGGCCCCTAGGGACAGCTTCCCTGATTCCTTGGATAATTATAGTCCGTAAATCCTGCATATGTACTCGGTGGTTTGGGTCCTGGTGGTCCCATTGAGGCCTTTGCAGGGGCCATTTTATATCTGCCGGAGGTCCCTGGGCGTGTTGGGCTTCCCAGATCCTCATTCCTGAATTCCTAATCATACGTTTTTCTTCAGTTGTGAATAG
>NW_009653223.1:0-275 GCF_000708025.1 Charadrius vociferus
CACCTCCACTCCGGTCCCCTCCCTGTGCCTGGTGCGTGCCCGGTCCATCCCAGTCTGCCCAGTCCATCCCAGTCTGCGGTGCTGACTGCAGCCACCACCTGTCCAGTTCTGGCACGTCCCTTTGCCGCCTACTCTGACCTCCAAAGGCAGCACCGGTGTTCCTGGCTGCCGCATCACACGCCGGCTGGGACCAGAAAGGCTTTTTCTTTTTTCAGCCACGGTTTCCCCATACTGGCCGGGGGTCCCAGCTGAGGTGGGGGCAGGGGCCGTGCTGC
>NW_009653224.1:0-275 GCF_000708025.1 Charadrius vociferus
ACCATTCTGTGATTCTGTGTAACTGCACAGACTGAAATAGCCTAACTTCAAGTTTAGTTTCATTCCTAAACTGCATATCCTGATCCAAAATCTTACCCAAAATACATTTGTACCATTTTTCTTCAACTATTTCAAGGGACTTGCCAAATCTATAGCAAAACTTGCTTGGTCTTAGAAGAGAAACAAGTACATGTTGCATCAGACATTAATGCGTTTACATCAGATTTGGTAAGCTTAAATTTGGGATAATTGTGTTTCTTTCCTTATTTTTTTTT
>NW_009653225.1:0-275 GCF_000708025.1 Charadrius vociferus
TGCCTCCAATAGAACAATTGTACACAATAAGTATTATTACAAAAAAATTTGTCATCATAACAGTATCAAAACTCTCAAAAATATATCAGAAGCAATTTTGACAAACCTGAACAACAAGCATGTAAGTCACAAAAAAATATTATTTTATAAAGGGGTATCAAAGTATTTAACATGACATATTTCTGAACAAAACTGATTATGCCTACCCTTATACTGTTTGTTATATTACTGAACACAATTCACAGGCATGAGAGGATGCTCAAGTCCCGTTTCAG
>NW_009653226.1:0-275 GCF_000708025.1 Charadrius vociferus
TTCCAACTTGAGATAATCTAGGATTCTATGAAAGGTACTTCAGGTGGCAAAATACTTCTGTGTTATCTTAACTCACAAAATCAACATACTTTATGTTGATTGTGCCAACCTAAAATTTATGATCACTGAGAAAGGCTGGAAATTATTTTAATAAAAAGCTCTGGTCAATTCTCAAGTACATTCATTTCCTACAAGGTAAGTAACGCAGCATGAGAAAACATGGTGCAACATCATCAGCCTTACAAAGCAATCAGTACTTAGAGTAGAAAAAAAAA
>NW_009653227.1:0-275 GCF_000708025.1 Charadrius vociferus
AGAGGAAAATACCAGTTAAAGGTTACAGTAACTTTTAGCTCATCAACAAAGTCGAGTTTCACAACCTTAAGTTACTCACAGGAGCACAGATCAATAAAACTTTATTCACATAGTCATTACCATTGTTTTCAACAACACATTTTCCTTGTATTCTCAGAGCATTCAATGTGGCCCTCTCAATGCCACATCTTTTCCATGTCCTGTGTCACCATGCCACAGTCCCATTCAGCAATGGGTCCACATCTTCTGTCTTCCTTTTGCTACTTATGTACTTA
>NW_009653228.1:0-276 GCF_000708025.1 Charadrius vociferus
CAGACAAAACTTTGCTTATTGCCCCCCGCCAAGAGGAGATCAAGCTAACTTAGATTTCCAACATCTCCTCTGAACCACAAATTCTCAAGCAGGAGATTTGTTCCATTGCTCCATATTTATCGACTTCCAAACTTCCTTAAACCTACAGCCATTACATTGCATTTTGAAAACTTACTCAAGATATTTTGTAATTTCAAAATCTGTTAAAACTTACAAGGCAAAGAAAAGCTACTGTGTAGTATTTCTATCGTTGCTATCTCAAGAGAAAATTACACA
>NW_009653229.1:0-276 GCF_000708025.1 Charadrius vociferus
GGTTCCAAGAAGCACTTCCCTCACCTTCTGAGACATCTTCCACTTCCTGTGGCAAAAAATGGATGTAAAAGCCTAAGTATGTTCTGTGTAATCTACTAGCCACCAAGCACTAATTTACTGACGGCAAGTTCTTCAAATTATTCCTTAACAGACAGTAATTTGTTTTTCCTTATGATGAGTAGTGGTTTTTTGAATCTTATTTTCAAACATAGGCCTTAAAAAGTACATACACATAGGAATCCTCTTATTTTCAAGTAGCAAATACCTTGAAGTTAG
>NW_009653230.1:0-276 GCF_000708025.1 Charadrius vociferus
TAAAGTGTGCGATGGAGGGGGGAGCGTGGGGGTGGGGGGTCTTCCTGGCTGTAGAGGAGGAAAGAAGGATGCGGAATCCTTCCTCTTCTCTCATCCCTCGTCCCAGATGTGCATGAGTTACTCCAAGCAGTTCACTCACCTGGGGAACATCGTGGAGACGACCAAGTGAGTCTTGTGGGGTGGTGAGGGCAGGAACCCCCCCGAGATGATTCCTCCCGGGGCGCTGAGGGCAGGGATGAGGGGAGAGGCACCGTCCTCGCCGCGAGAGCGTGCGGT
>NW_009653231.1:0-276 GCF_000708025.1 Charadrius vociferus
ATTCTCAGCCATGAGTAACTGCTTTAGTTTCTAAGTGTGAATAACATGCTAGGACAATAGTATTGCCTATGAAAATTGTACCAGAAGGTGCTGTTTGTACCTAAAGTGAGCTGTGCTATTTGGAACTGCACTAGCAACAAGCTGTGTCAGTGCCTTGGGTCTTTTGATATGACTTCAGTACTACACCTTCTGTATCTGAACATGTCTTACTGAGTGATAGGTTTGAGGGATAGCGAGTTCTTGTTACTCTCAATGGATCCTGCTGTGGGTTGTTTG
>NW_009653232.1:0-276 GCF_000708025.1 Charadrius vociferus
AGTTGCAACAAAATCATGTAAACTCAGCTGATCAATACACATTAAGAGCACTTGCGGGGGGGTCGCGTGTACAAATACTCAAAAGTGAGTTGTAACAGATGATATCACAGCCAAAGTCAATAGGTTCTGTTAATTGCAAAGGCCTATATGTAAGTCATCTTAAGATTGCATTGTTGGAATTCGCCAGTACCGACCCATGAACTACAAGAAAAATGCAAAGAAATCCATTTGGTAAAACCAGGATGGCTCAAATAAGCTTGCCAATACCCTTCCCCT
>NW_009653233.1:0-276 GCF_000708025.1 Charadrius vociferus
CAACAGGCAGCTCCTCCTGCCCAGGGCCGCGGCTGCCCGAAATCTCCCCCATCACCCAGCCCCAGCCCGGGGTCTGTTGCAGTGCCGGGGGGCAGCGGCCGCAGGGCAGCTCTGTGAGGAGAGGCCCGGGCTGGCCCTGCCCACCCAGCCAGTGCCGGCTGGCTCCAGCCAGCCAGCAAACAGCCACGCCATTGGCCAGGGCTGAGCCAATCAGCAGAGCCGGAGGCGGCCTGTCAGTCCTGAACAATTGCTGCAATAAAATGGGGTCCACGATCT
>NW_009653234.1:0-275 GCF_000708025.1 Charadrius vociferus
CCCCCGCTGCCATTAGCTGCCTGTCAAAGCGCTGCTACGGGACGGTGAAGGCAAGAACAGCTTTCCGTCCTTGCACCTTTCGTGTAGGAGCAGTCGCTGGATGTTTTCCATTTCGGAGCTGGGCTCTGGCAAGTGTGGGAGAGCGTGTTGGGACCGTTACAGTGCAAGGAAAGCGCAGAGCCCCAGCGTTGGTCGGGCTGGGAAAGTGCTGCCAAGGCGTGGTGAGGGCAAGCAATCTAATGGGACCGATTTGAATGAAACAATCCAGGAATTCC
>NW_009653235.1:0-276 GCF_000708025.1 Charadrius vociferus
CTGTGCAGGTGCTTGTGGTGTCACTGGTGACTGAGCAAGTGTTAGGGTAGAGGGACGCACCTGGCTTGTTCGTGTGCTTGTGGTGTGACCTGTGCCTGGAGAGGTGATAGGGCAGGAGCAGGGGCCTGGCTTGTACAGCTGCTTCTGATGGCACTGGTGGCTAAGTAGTTGATTGGGTATGAATGGTCAGCGGGCTTTTGCAGGTGCTTGTGATACAAGGGCACGAGCATGCAGTTGCTTCTGCAGCATCTTGTGATGTTGTAGGCAGCTGAGTAG
>NW_009653236.1:0-276 GCF_000708025.1 Charadrius vociferus
AGGGACATGAGGTCACAGTCCATTGCCCGGTAACATCACCATCCACCACTCAGAGATGTCACAATGGGCCATCTCCTCCTACAGTGCTCACATGGCTAGCGCCCTGGCTGGCACTCATGCAGATGAAAAATGAAATCCTTCCCATATTCCTTGACTGTAGAAGCCAACCACTCCTCTATGGCTTGAGCATGTTTGATGGCAAGCACAGGTTGTCCAGAGATGACACAGCTGAAGTGTGACAGAGGAGAAGAAGACATCAGTAATCTTCACTGCCTA
>NW_009653237.1:0-276 GCF_000708025.1 Charadrius vociferus
TTTTTTTTTTTCTAATTAACATAACAAAGCCAAGGCAATAAGGCTGCATAATCTTGTTAAACACTGAGTGTTGAGTCATGTCCACTATTTAACACATGATATTGAATAGATTCTGTCACCTTAAATGTAGTTCCTGATGTGATTGTCAGGAAGTATATCAGGTAGTTTTTCAATAGTGGAAATATAATTGCAAGTGTTCTCTTCTCTAACTGAGACAATAGAGATATTTGCATATTATTACATTCTGGGAAATCAGCACAACTGGGTGCCTCTCTG
>NW_009653238.1:0-276 GCF_000708025.1 Charadrius vociferus
AAAAAAAATCCCCGGTGTCATTATCATACACAAAAAAACAAGGCAAGAAAACCATAATAAAAGCAGCTGAAACAAAGACAGTCCTCCCCCATACCCCTAGTACAACTGAAAAAAAAAAGTGTGAAACTGAGAACTGGTTCATTCATCTGTTATAGTGCACAAGTGATTTCCCTAGAGTACTAAAATAATGCTAGAAGCATTCAGCAGCTGTGATATAGTTTGAAAGTTTTGGAATTTGAGAGCTGTCGATTTCATAAGGAATTTTACTACAGTAAA
>NW_009653239.1:0-276 GCF_000708025.1 Charadrius vociferus
TTTTCTGATTTTTTGGCTCAAAAGTAAACAAACAATAAGCTTGCCTTTCCACTCGGAAGAGTTTAAGACAGAAATAAAAACATTGCTGGAGGCATGATGGCTCCCTGTCTATCCTTGAGAGACCTCTCTGCTCCAGCCAGGAGCAGGACAGAGGACTGCAATCCTGATTCCAGGAAACCTCACCATAAATTGAAAAGTCTAGAAATTCTATTCAAAAAGCAGTTAGGAGACCTCGGAGATTAGTAAGGAACTGATACGGAACAAAATACATTACTT
>NW_009653240.1:0-276 GCF_000708025.1 Charadrius vociferus
TTTTTTACCAAGGCCTGTAGCGACAGGGCAAGGGGCAAAGGTTTTAAACTGAAGAGGGTCGATTCTGGTTGGATAGAAGGGAGAAATGTTTTAAGAGGAGGCTAGTGAGACACTGGAACTGATTGGCCCCAGAATTTGGGAATACCCCATCATTGGAAGTGCTCCAGCTCAGGTTGGACTGGGGCCTTGAGCGACCTGATATAGTCAAAGATATTCCTGTCCACAGCAGGGGTGTTGCAGAAGAACACCTTTTCAAGGTCCCTTCCAACCCAAACC
>NW_009653241.1:0-276 GCF_000708025.1 Charadrius vociferus
GGCGGGTTTTGAATGTCTCCAGAGTCCTTCCTGCTTGCATAAGAGGCATGGTGACAGAGCTTCCCCTGGCTTTACACCACTGTGTGGCACCTTGCTGAGCCAGCTGGAAACCAGAGCTACTCCAGCTATGATGTTAGTCCCATTGCTCTTTGCGGTGTCCTGGTATGTTAGTAAGATGGTGCTGATCTTGTAGATCTCTTCTTAGGCTTCGGTGGCTGGTTGATCTTCTGGCAGGATTGCCTGTGGGTTTATATACTTGCAATATGCAGATCTCCT
>NW_009653242.1:0-276 GCF_000708025.1 Charadrius vociferus
TGCTGTTTAGATTTTTTCCTTGCTTTCACCCATTGTGAGGTTTGAATGAATGGGTTGTTTTTCCCTGTAGTGCAAATATGGGGGCTTTTTAATACTTTTTTTTTTTTCTCCTATCCCATATCTACCCTCAGCATTAGTCTGTGTGTATGTACTCCCTAGATGCTCAGTCTGTATTACTGTTGTGCCGATGCAGAATTCTGTTTTACTGCAGAATAGCCAAAAAAACAGGTGTAGCCAGGTGTATAAATTCAAGCCCTCATTATTAATCAACAAAAG
>NW_009653243.1:0-276 GCF_000708025.1 Charadrius vociferus
ATCTTATCAATGTGTACAAATATCTGATGGGCAATAATGAAGACAAGGGAGTCAGACTCTTTTCAGCAGCGCTCACTGGCAGGACAAGAGACAAAGGGCAGAAATTAAGACACATGAAATCCCACCTTAGCACAAGAAAAAAATATTGTGAAGGTAGTCAAACACAGAAAGAGGTTGCCCTGAAAGGTTGTGGAGTAGGTTTGAATATCTGCTGAGATATTCAAAACTTGACCAGACACAGTCCTGGGTAACCTGCTCCAGCTGACCCTGCTTGAG
>NW_009653244.1:0-275 GCF_000708025.1 Charadrius vociferus
TGTCAGTCTCTCCAGATTTTCTGTGAGGGAAAAAAAGATCTCTGTTCTGCTGCAGCAACGCAGGAGCTACCGTTTACAAGGAGAAGTTGCATCACGGGTGCTAAGCTGCTCCGGACTGCACAGACCTGGTTGCAGAAGATGGAGACCCAAAAATAAAGGTAGGTCTGTTCTTGGAAGATTTATGGTCTTAGTGACTTGCCTGGATGGAGTTAAGTATGAAGGGAGCTAGTATGAGTACTGTGTAAGGCTATTTCTTTATAAATTGATTAAAAAAA
>NW_009653245.1:0-276 GCF_000708025.1 Charadrius vociferus
GGAACTGATGAAATTGCAGCAAATAAATGTATTGCGCTGACAACCCTGAGAATAGCCTTCCGTGAGAGGAAGTTCCCATGGGGGATTAAACTACTTGGTTATCTATGGCCTCACTTGCACTCTGGGCACGTACAAATATTAAGGCAAATAAAGTCACTCAACGTGAATCAGTTGATGCTTTAAGCACCAAATGGCTATCAAAAGTAAAATTTAATTCTCCTTCATGTTGTAGCCTGGAATTAATACTTTCATCAGCCTCGGCTTCTGAACATTTGA
>NW_009653246.1:0-276 GCF_000708025.1 Charadrius vociferus
ACAGCAGCTCCTGGGGGGCAGAGAGGGCTCTCCGCATCCCCATCAGTGCCAGAGCTGGAGGCTCACCATAGCATGGAGAAATGGAGGCCAGTCAAACTACAGAACCCCGGATCTTGGCTGCAGGAGATGCCCACCAAAAAACCTCTGTGCCCTCTCAGTGCCGGCCCTTCTTCCTAGGCCAGAAGAAGGGTCCTGGCTCAGCGACAGAGCAGCCTGCCCCGAGCGGCTGCCTGCAGAAAGAGGTCTTTATTTCTCATTGATTCCTCCCTGCAGGCA
>NW_009653247.1:0-276 GCF_000708025.1 Charadrius vociferus
AATACCCAGCAAAAGAAAGTATGAAAATAACTCTATAGACTAACAATTCAAATACTCTCTGGACAGCTGAGAGACTTCTGCTCAATTCTCAAATTAAATAAAATGAATAAGGCACTGATCCCAAACTTCCTATGTTCCCACAGATTTTTCCACATCGGACCACTACGGGCACTAACACTTTGTGGAACACTCCAAATTCAAAAACCTTCAGCAAACTTCACGACTACTTTTGAAGAGACCAAAACTGGGTTTGGGGGTGGGAGGAGAGGGTGGGGG
>NW_009653248.1:0-276 GCF_000708025.1 Charadrius vociferus
CACCGATACCCCACAGCCCCGCGGACCCCGCAGACTCCTACCGATGGCGTCCCTGGCTTGGCCGACGACCTCGTGGGCGTAGAAGGCGGGGAAGATGCCCCTTTCTCCCGTCCGCATGTTGTAGCCCCGGTACCAGTAGTCATCCTCCTCCAGCTCCACCAGGATGGGGTCGTCCACGTCCAGCTCCAGCTCGTCCTCGTGGCGGGGGATGAACCTGGGGGGATGGCGGGAAGGAGGATGTGGGCAGGGAGGTGCAGAGCCACAGCAGAGGGGCTC
>NW_009653249.1:0-276 GCF_000708025.1 Charadrius vociferus
ACCAGCCCCCAAAACCGAAAAAAAAAACCAAAAACCCACCACCCAAACCCCTTTGACCTTGGTTATGTCGACGGGCAGGCCGCTGTGCGACGCCTCGATCATGGGGTCCAGCCCTTTGGCCTGGCGCAGGAAGAGCTTCGCCCCCTCCATGTCGTTGTTCTGCTTGGCGCGGAGCGCGGCGCTCATCAGCTGCTTCCTCCTCCCTTCCAGAAACGCCAACTGCTGCTGGGCTGCGGGCAGAGAGGGGGCATGGGCACCGCGGGGGGACGCCGCGGG
>NW_009653250.1:0-276 GCF_000708025.1 Charadrius vociferus
TTTTTTTTTTCAGTCACTCCAAATTAGTGTTTTAACGGGGCAGGAAAGAAAAAGCGACGTGATTTGCCATGTAGGATTAAGGAACCCAAAGGTATTGGATCACTTTGTGCCACAACACTCTTCTATTAAAGCCTGCACTAGCAGGGATAAGAAAGACTGTTAATCTTCCAATGTTTGAGAAACTGTGGAGGGAGATCACCATCCTCATAAACACATGCAGGATTTCCCACCCATAAATCATCATTTTCCTATGAATCATAGAATCATGGAGTAGTT
>NW_009653251.1:0-276 GCF_000708025.1 Charadrius vociferus
TTTGGGGGGAGGGTGCCCCAGTTTGGGGTCGGGGGGGTCCCACTGACCCCCCCCGGGGGGGGTTGTGACCCTCAGGATGATGAGGAGGGGGAGGAAGGGGAGGAAGAGGAGGACGATGACGACGGCTCCGAGATGGAACTGGACGAAGATTACCCCGACATGAACGCCTCTCCCCTCGTCCGCTTCGAGCGCTTCGACCGCGACGATGACCTCATCATCGAGTTCGACAACATGTTCTCCAGTCCCAGTATGGACTGGGAAGGGGTTGGGAGGGGA
>NW_009653252.1:0-276 GCF_000708025.1 Charadrius vociferus
TCTTTTTCTTACAAAACTATCTTTTGAGAAGTTTACTGGAAGATTAACCACCTCCTTCTGTTCCCACCCTCCCCTCTTTATATTTTTATCGCTCTGGATGGCCCAACCTTTCCCTCTTAAAGCTGTGCTCGGTGGTGATATAAAACCCAGACGAAAGCACAGAAGCACCGAAGACAGCAGCCAAGTTAGAATTTAGGTTGCGTCCTCTGAGCTCTTTCTTGGAATACTGCAGGCTTAATTTGTTGTTTGAGCATCTCCCATATTTATAATAATACC
>NW_009653253.1:0-276 GCF_000708025.1 Charadrius vociferus
TCTGCAAATGGCACCTGAAGCCCGAGGAGGAGGAGGAGGGTCTTGAAAAGGGGAAGGAATTTCCTTTAGAAAATAGCAAGAGACAAAGATAGATGTCCAGATACTTGGACACAACAGATATTTACACTGCTTGCTGAACTTACAGACCTACTCTGTCAAGTGTATCCATTTGTTCATACGTATGCCTGCATCTGTCACACACGTTTCACTTGGAGCATGCGTGCTGGAAGTTCCCCTGTCAAAAGAACCCATATTTGCTCACCTTGTTAAAAGCAA
>NW_009653254.1:0-276 GCF_000708025.1 Charadrius vociferus
TTTTTCCGAAGCTCTATGACAGAAATGGCAATCTTTAAAAAGTGCTGACGTACTGACATATTATCTCCAGTTAATCACAATCACTAGCATCTCTGCTATTTGTAATTCTGAGTAGATAAATTTCTATGGAAATAGGAAGCGAATGAACAAAAGTACTTTAACTCATGAGTATTTTTATCATTTATTTCATTCTTTATAGTGTTGTATCAGGATGACAGAAAATAAGACAGAACTATAAGGAAGAAAAGCTTTGCAACCAAGATGATTGAGGGATTG
>NW_009653255.1:0-276 GCF_000708025.1 Charadrius vociferus
TTGTGAAAGTGTAAGATTTATTTCTGTGGAAGGACTAGAATTACCTTCCATTGGTGTAAACTTGTTTATTTGGATCAAAGTTTAAATAAAGCTTTCTCATTTTCCTTAGTGTTATATTGTATAAAAGGTATATTTTCTTTAGGATGTCCTGTACTTTGTCCCTTCACAAGAAAATCAAGTGCACTCTAGCTACTGTAAAAGTATGGCTGATTGACTAGATCTTGTTGTCTTGACAGCTTTATCATGTTTGGTTTTTGTTTGGTTTGTTGGGTTTTT
>NW_009653256.1:0-276 GCF_000708025.1 Charadrius vociferus
ACTCGCCAATCACCATAAATCACCTCTTGTAAATCACCTCAGTTGTTTGAGGTACTTAATACCTTTCTCCATGGTTGTCCATTCACTCAGGTAGCATTCCATTTCATCCTTACAGGGATACCCGCCCTTTGCGGCTGACACCACTTGATGCAGCTAGGTCATGTTTCATTACCACTATGTTATCGCGAAAAACACCTGCTGAATGCTGTTAGCATTATCTAACAGTTAACCTCATACAGCTCAAAATTCAGTATTCTCGCCCAGGGTTAAATTTCC
>NW_009653257.1:0-1272 GCF_000708025.1 Charadrius vociferus
TCGCGTCGTCGTCCGCCCTCCCCCCCGGGCAGAGGGAACGGAGTCGACACGGCGTGCAGATGTGGGGTGAGGATGGCGGAGGGCTGCGGTGGGTAACTCCCGTCGAGAGCAGGGGAAAAGGCCCCGCAGCACCTAACCCCAAAACCTGCACGAAGCCCTTTCCCAGCAGCGCAACGTCACCCTGCGGTTCCCGCGTGCACGGGGAGGAGCGTGACGGTGGGACTGGACGCGAACGCGGATGCAGGTGCCCATCGCGGGGCTGGTCCCACGTCCCTCATGCCTACGCTCTCAGCGGGGATGTCCCACATTTGGCCGCTACGCTGCCGCACAGGAGCCAGCCGCGGGGGACCCCGACGGCAGCGGCACAAGGCAATGCCTGGGGGTCTCCAGTAAAGCCCCAGCCTGAACCCAAGAATCCCCAGTCCCCAAATCCTGAATCCCCAATCCCGTGGGATGGCACGGGAAGAGTTGTAGGGCCCCGAGGGGTGAGAGAGGGGTTGGGGACAGGGCTTGGCTCCTGCCGGCCCCGGGGTGCTGCAGCCTTGACCCCTTCCAGCATTCCCAAAGCGCAGCACTGGGGATGGGTGTGAAGGGCCGAGGTGAACTGGGAGCACTGGGACGCGATGGGAGCACGAGGAACCTCAGGATGGACTGGGAGCAACAGGAGTACCAGGATGCACTCAGAGCACTGGGATCCCTGGGAGCACAGGGATGCGCCAGGAGCACCAGGAGCTCTAGGATGCACTAGGAGCACCAGGATGCACCAGGAGCACTGGGGACCCTGGGAATGGAGGAAGACCTGGGATGTGCCAGGAGCACCGGGATGCACCAGGAGCCCTAGGATGCACTGGGAGCACTGGGAGCTCTGGGAATGGAGGGAGCTCTGGGATGCACCAGGAACACCGGGATGCACTGGAAGCACTGGGAGCCCTGGGAATGGAGGGAGCTCTGGGATGCACTGGAAGCACTGGGAGCTCTGGGAATGGAGGGAGCTCTGGGATGCACCAGGAACACTGGGATGCACTGGAAGCACTGGGAGCCCTGGGAATGGAGGGAGCTCTGGGATGCTCTGGGATGCACTGGAAGCACTGGGAGCTCTGGGAACAGAGGGAGCTCTGGGATGCGCCAGGACCACCGGGAGCCCCGGGAACAGAGGGAGCTCTGGGATGCACCGGGAGCACCGGGATGCACCGGGAGCACCGGGTGGCGGTGCGGTCTGAAAGCTCCTCCTCGTGGCTCCCGCGGAGAACTACCGGGCACCGGCAGCAGCCA
>NW_009653257.1:1565-4408 GCF_000708025.1 Charadrius vociferus
TGCCCGGTGCTTCTCTCCCACCCCGTGGGGTCACAACCAGCGCCCGGGGAACCGTGGGGTGACGGGGACAGCGGGACGGGGCCGGAGCTGACCCTGCAGGCACCCAGGATGCGACCACGGCCTCATCCTGCCTCGCTTGCCATGGGGACCTCACCAGCGTGGGCCACTCTCTGCGCAGAGCCACCAGCCACGCCGCAAGAGCCCCGCTGCGGCACCGGGGTAGGGTTTCCCGTCGGCTTCCAGGAAGGCATTAAGGTTAATGCATGAAATATGATTTCAGGCCACGGTCCCTGGCTGGGAACGGCGCGGGGAGTGAGGCAGGAGCGCTGCGAGTGGAAAATCACTTCTGCTGCGAGCAGCAATTTCTTTTTTTTTCCCCCCTTTGCTGGCGAAGGTATTCGAAATAAGAAGAGGAGGAACGGGAACAAGCGGGACCCTCCGGGCAGGTTGCGTTCGCAGAGGGTTTGTGCCTCTTTCCCCGCAGCGTGGGGATGGCCGGAGGGGCTGTGTCTGATGTATTGTGTCCCCATCCCAGCAGGTTGTCGCTCCTCTATGGAAAATGTCCCTAAAACGCATATTCCCGGCACCAGCTGCAGGAATTCCTCCCTGCGCGGTCCCCCTCCTCTCCCTCCGGTCCCCCACGGAGGGAGCGGGGCCGGGTGGTGTCACAGGAGAGGAGGAGAGGGGGGTGAGGGTGGGTTTTGGGTGCTGGGACCCCATGGTGGGGTTACACCTCCTCCCGTCCCCCTTTCCAGCTGATCCCAGTGGGATGCACTGCTGATGGGACGGCACCCGGCTCTGCTCCCCGGCTCGCGTGGGAAGGGGTGGCCGGGTCCCGCACGGACAGATCCGTCGTCCGTCTCCCCCCCAATGCTGTACCCTCCAGTTATAGATACACAAGGAAAAATCAATACCTGGCTGCAAAAAAAAAAAACCAAACCCAACAACAACAAAAAAAAAGGCAGCTGCGAGTGGCTTTTTATAGCAAGCCGTCCCATTTGCATCCTTCCTCAGCGCTGACCCAGGGAGACTGACCTCTGGCTAAATTAGCTGCGTCGTCCCGAGGGAAACGGGCTTTAAAAAGCAGCAGTCAAAGACGAGGAGGTGAGGCTGGGCCGTGCTGGAATATTCCACCGTGGCCACCTTTTCCCTTGCTCTTTGCTGCCCCGAGCCCATCGGAGGTCTCCCCGATGGCCTTGTCCCCCTCCCGGAGCAGAGCCGGGCAGTAGGATGGGGTGACCGCCAGTAGCCCCGGCTCCTCTTTCCCCTGGGATCATTTCCCAGAGGGAAGAAGGGATTTGGGCAGGAGCAAGAACCCGCTTAGCCCTTCCCCGGGGCTGCCGTGGGGTGGCAGCCCCACACTACGCCCCCCCCATCTCCCCCCGCTGCATGCTTTGGGATGGGGGGTACCAAGCAGAGAGCATCACGGGGGGCAGGAGCAGCCCCCCGAGAAGCAGGGAGAGGGATGGGGGACCCTATAGGTCCACCCCCGGGATGGAGAGGGGCTGTCCCTTTGCCCCCCCCCCAGCAGAAATCCCACTCGTGCCCCCTGGATGACAGAGGCGCTGAGCGGGGCACGCCAGCACATCTAGGTCACCGATGAGCGGCTAAACGAGCTGCCTCATTAGCCGCCTCCGTCTCCGCATTGCACCTACGCGGGGGGCCGGGGCGTGCAAATGAGCCTCTGCCCTGATGAGGAGGGGATTTGGAAAGCCCTGAGTGGGAGGGAAAAGACAGATGGAGCCATTATCCCGGTGAGATCGGAGCAAGCTGAAAATTGGGGAGGTAACGGCGGGGTGGAAGGTTGAGGGGAGGGAAGGCACGGCGTTGTCAGGGATGGAGGGATGGACAGCGGGAAGGTTTGCACGCGCGCGTAGGCTCCAGCATCCCCAAATCGCCCTTGGCTTAGGGCTTCCCTACTCACAGCGGTGCACTGGAGGCAGCGCTGAGCCCCAGCTGCCCGCACCAGTTAGCCCAGGTGCTGTGCATCAGCCTCCCAGTTGGAGCAAATGAGTAATAACATGTGCCCTGATAAAAGAGCCGTCAAAGCAGGTAGAACCTCTTTAGGAAGAAGCCAGCCTGGCTTTGGGCTGGTTGCTGTGCCTGCAAGGATGGCTGCGACGTGGGGCTCTGCAGCACCCAGAGCTGCGGGTGGTGTGTCGGAGGAAGGTGAGTCACCTCCCGAAACCCATCTTGAGCACGTGGCCCTGGGGACGGAGCAGGGTTTTTTCCTCCACCTTCCTCCTGAATAATTTTTTCCCCTTTAGCCCCGTCTGGCTGTGACTTGCTCTGCTTGGGGGTCAGCAGAGCCCTTTCCCGTTCTGGTTGAGCTGCTCACAACCTGGTTCTTGGTTTTCAACCCCAGCTGTGCTGCTATAAAACCTCTTCTTGCTCTTATTTGATGCTGGGGTTGGTTTGGTGGGTTTTTTTTTTGTGGCTGAATTGTGGCCCTGGGCTGGTTTGAGCACCATAACGCACAAGTTGTGTCCCTCCCATCGGAAAGGCGCTGGGAGGACTCTGGGGGCTTTTGCTCTGGGATTCTGGGCATGAGCCAGCAATGTGCCCTGGTGGCCAAGAAGGCCAATGGCATCCTGGGGGGCATCAAGCAGAGCGTGGCCAGCAGGTGGAGGGAGGTCATCCTCCCCCTCTGCTCTGCCCTGGTGAGGCCACATTTGGAGCGCTGTGTCCAGTTCGGGGCTCCCCGGGTCAAGGAGGACAGGGATCTGCTGGAGAGGGTCCAGCAAAGGGCTACGGAGATGAGGAGGGGACTGGAGCATCTCTCTGCTGAGGAAAGGCTGAGGGACGTGGGGCTGCTCAGTCTGGAGGAGAGAAGACTGAGGGGG
>NW_009653257.1:4648-7823 GCF_000708025.1 Charadrius vociferus
GGAGCCTCCCCCTCGGGAGCCATCCCAAACCCGCCTGGACGCTGTCCTGTGCCACTGCTGGAGGTGCCCCTGCTCTGGCACTGGGGGTGGCACTGGGGGAGCTCCAGAGGGCCCTTCCAACCCCCACCAGTCTGGGATGCTGTGGCTGTGAATACACACCGCTGGTGTCCCAGCCAACCTCAGGCAGGAAAAAGCCGGTGATGCTCCCGCATGGGTTGGGAGAATACGGCAGGGAGAAGGCGAGGAGGTGAGCCGGGATTGTTGGCTGATACGATCTGGAGTGCCACCGGCAGTAAGAGCACTCCTGAGGATGAGTCAGTGTCACTGATAACCAGGCTGGTGACCAGGCAAAAAAAAACCAACAACAAACCACATCTCAAGGAGAGACTCTGTTAAAGCTCTGCTTTGCACGCAGGGCTGCGTCAGTGGTGTCATCTCCAGCAGCTGCCTGCCCCAGCCCAGTTCCCCCAGTTACATGACTGCTCTGGGACGCACACCCCCGGGGAGATGCTCACAACTGGAGTGTGTCCACACCGCAGCTTCACGGTGGGGCTGTCCCAGCAGTGACAGCAGGAGGTCTCCCAGCTCTGCGGGGTGTCACCTTGTGCCCAAACTGGTGGCATTAAGACACGGGAAGGGCCGGGACTGGGCTGTGCCGTGCTCTGTGACTGGTGGATGGCTGTAGTACCAGTGCCCTCGGGTGACCGGTCAGCAACAGCAGGCAGCAACTGTGCGCTGCTGCGGTGTAATTGGTGTCACCGCGAGCAGCTGAGGCCGGTGCTTGTAGGATGAGTAATTACATCAGCCTAATTTTGAAAATCAATTTCTTCATGTCTTGCCAAGCTCGTTTGCAGGACAGCCCTGTCACAGTCGGTGTGGCTGTGCCAAGACCCAGGCAGCTGGCAGCCCTGATGCCCGCACGGCCCTGGCCCCGCGGCCGCCAGAGGTGGACGGAGCACAACTGCTTCTCCTTCCGCCCCGAAAGAGGTGGAGGGGTTCGCTGCCCGCTGCAGCGCAGGAGGGGAAGGGGATGGTGTGCCCCCGTTAGCACCCAGGCAGCTGGTGGGGCCGAGCCTGAGGCAGAAGGGATGGAGGACACTGAAGTCCTTGTGGGTGCAGGGGGGGCTCTGGGGTGTGCGAGAGGAGGAAGGTTAAGGGCTTCGGACAGCATCCTTCCCCCCTTACCCCCTCCCTGCGTTTACTTTTGGTCATGGCCTGGGTATCTTGGAGGTTGTAGGGTGAGGAGAGAGGATTCTGAAAAAAATCAGAGGGGTTTAGGTCGGAAAGGACCTTGAAGATTATCCAGTTCCACCCACCAGCCCAGGTTGCTCCAAGCCCCGTCCAACCTGGCCTTGAACCCCTCCAGGGATGGGGCAGCCACAGCTTCTCGGGGCAACCACAGCCAGGGGCTCACCGCCCTCACAGGAGAGAATTTCCTCCTAATATCTCATCTAAATCTCCCCTCTTCCAGTTTGAAGCCATTACCCCTCATCCTATCACTACATGTCCTTGCAAAAAGTCCCCCCCCAGCTCTCCTGGAGCCCCTTTAGGCACTGGAAGGCGCTCTAAGGTCTCCCCTTTTTCCCCTTCTCTTCTCCAGGCTGAACCCCCCCAACTCTCCCAGCCTGCCTTCATAGCAGAGGGGTTTCATCCCTCTGATCGTTTTTGTGGCCTCCTCTGGCCCCGCTCCAACATGTCTATGTCTTTCCTATGTTGGGGACTCCAGAGGTGGAGGCAGTACTGCAGGTGGGGTCTCACCAGAACAGAGCAGAGGGGTGCAATCCCCCCCTCGCCCTGCTGGCCACACTTCTGATGCAGCCCAAGATGTGGTTGGCTTTCTGGGCTGCGATCGCACATTGCCGGGTCATGTTGAGCTTGTCATCAATCAGCACCCCCAAGTCCTTCTCCTCAGGGCTGCTCTTGATTCATTCTCCACTGAGCCTGTATTTGTGCGGCTTGGGGTTGCCCTGAGCCAGATGTAGGACCTTGCGCTTGGCCTGGTTGAACTTCATGAGGTTGGCATGTGCCCACCTCTCCAGCCTGTCCAGGTCCCTCTGGATGGCATCCCTCCCCTCCAGCGTTTCTATCCCACCACACAGCTTGGGATCATCCACAAACTCGCTGAGGGTGCAACTTTGTGTGCTTGAGTGAGCTCCAGATGTGCCTGAATACCCAACCACCTGCGCTTGGGCTCTCCCAGGCTCTTCCAAAATACTGACTTGCTTTTAAGGCAGTTCTCTGCCAGTGAGAGGGGCTGTGTTGGTGTACCAGGGCGAGGGTGGTGTTGACTGCTGATGTGGAGGCCGAGCACAGCTGTGGCCTTCAGTGACAATGTGTCCCATGAGCTAGCAGGCTGCTTTGGTCACTATCAACTTCCCATCCCGCTTTGAAGTGGCGGGTGCCCTGGTGGCGTAAATCAGCCTGGCATCACTGCAGGCAGCACGTCGGCGCTGATTAGGTGGTGATGGGGCAAAGCTGTGTACGTGGGGCTTCTTCCCGTGGCTCCAGGGCTGGAGAAGAGCTGTAATCCCCCCCGCCCCGGGTCTGGTTGCAGATGTTCCTCTCCAAGCTCTACCACCCAACACCCCCGGGCATTCCCGCTCGCTGCTGCACACCCAAACTTGAATTTGAGCTGCTGTCACGCAGGCACAAAAGGAGCTGGCAAGGAGAAGGGGCTGTGCGTGCTCCTGGCAAACCGCCGCCGTTGCCCCGATGTACGGGGACAAGATGTGCTGATGACTTCTCCTCCTTGACAAGGGCCACTAGGAGAGGACAAGCTGGAGAGCGGCCAGCCTGGGGACAGCCCGTGGCATGCGAGCGGTGCCGATAGAATATATCTTCTTGGCTCGTCTAAGCATCTGTTTGTTTGTGTGGGTTTATCTCAACAGCAGCCGCGGCAGTTTGGCACGCAATATGGTAGCTGCTGATACGTGCAGCTTCTTTGAACGTAGCTCCGAGATGTAGCTGCCTACACAGCCGGGCGAGCGGCTGCGAGCTGGAACTCGCACCCATCCTCATCATCTCCTCCTCCCCGCTATCGGCCCTGGTAATCCCTGGTGGCCCAAAGCTATCTCGCAGCAAAGCTGGAGAGCGATGGTGGCATGTCCCGCGCTGTTTCCCAAGTAGTGATGTTTGTATCATAGAATCATAGAATGGTTTAAGTTGGAAGGGACCG
>NW_009653257.1:8184-13716 GCF_000708025.1 Charadrius vociferus
GCGACGGTGGGCGCGTGAGCGGCTGGGGAGGTGGTGATGGGAGGCAGCCTGAGGGGAGCAGAGGTTCCCCGAACCCACAGCTCTGCCCGTTAGACCTCCCGCTCCTCAAATCCAGGCGCGGAGCTGCCGCGTTCGGCACCGCGCAGCGGTGCGTGTCGCAGTTTGTGAGCTCTGCCGCCTCTGCTGCCAAGGTTTTAGGGTTGGTGGTTGGTTTTTGGTTTTGTTTTTTTTTTTTTTCCTCCTTTTTCTTTTCAGCTCTTTCCTTCAGAGGCTTGTTTATGGCCGTCAGGATTTGACAGACTCTTGGCATCTCTCCCACCCCCAGCAAATGCCACGGGAGCCGAAACTCCCGCCTTTGCCCCCGCCGCTGCGGTTGGAGACCTGTTGGGAAGGGCTGTCTTTGCAGGAGAAATCAAACCGGGAGACTTTCAGAGCCAGAAAAGACCTGGCACGGGAATGACAGCAGCAGAAGCCAAAAGGCTCAGATGGTTTTAAATGTCAGGGAGAGGTGTAAATGCATCTCAGAAACAGCATGTCCAGGAGCTATGGTGTTTTATAGACAGCTTGATCTCCAGAACCAGCATCCCCTTGGTTTTCCTCCCTCTCGGAGCTGTGGCTTTGCCCGGCCGCTGCGGTGTGGCACCGCTGTGACTTGCTCGTGGCGTATCCAGCCCGGGAGCGTGGGGACGGTGCCGGTGTCTATGGCCTCCGGTGAAGAGGAATGGGATGAAAGGGTGGGGGTGGAGATGGCAGGGGGAGAGCTCTTGAGGAGCAGAAGCGCAAGTGCATCTTGTCTCCTGCTGCTCGTGTGACCTTTTTCACTGGGAGATGATCTACTCTGACACTTGGAAGCAGAGGGAAAGGGGGAAGCGGTCATCTTCTCGCTTTTGCTGCTGTGTGTTTGTCTGCTCTCCCCTGCCACCCCCCCCAACCCCCTTTAAAAAAAAAAAAAAAAGAGTTTTAAGTCTCCAAGAGTCAGCAAGTTCTCTGCGCCAGCCATCTGTCCCATTTCCCTTAGCAACCGTTCGCCCTTTTTCTCCTTCATTAAGTATCTGAAGCAGATCCCGCCTGTCAGACCCTCTCTCATTTCCCTTTTTGCCCGCGTTGGGCTCTCCGGATTGTCCCTCTCTCCCGTCACCGGCACGCAGACTCCTTACCTGGGGACACGGTGCCCTCCCACGCTGGGACACGTCCCTGTTGCGTGTTTTGACAGGCTCTGCCTTCGCTCACGTTCCGCGCGGGCTCTTGTTTCGCCGCCTGCCTGCCGGTTATTTCTTTCCAGTCTGATCTCTTTCCAGTTCCTTCTCCTTCGCCCTCCTCCCGGTCCATGTGCTGCCTCCTCAGCCCGCGTTGGGTTTTCGGGGGCTGAGCGGGGAATTGGCACTATTTATGACCGCAGCACATCTGGGCTCCGACCCGCTGGGCTGCCCGCAGCGGGGTATGACACTAAATACTAATTCTTGGGGAAAAGGCTTTGGAGATTTGGATCCGGAGCTGCGGCACGTGTTAATTTGATGGCTGCTGTTTTGGCTGATGAGGTGAGTACTGAACTGGTGACTTCCAGAACAAAATAGCTTAAATTATAGCAGCCGAGGTGAATGCGCACAGCTGGGGCTCGGGGTGGGCTGTGCACCCCATCTCTCAGTGCACGCACACCAGTCATCTCTGCTCGGGGGCATGGCCAACGCAGCTCAGCAACTGCGTTTCCAACATCGCCCGTGTCCAGACTCACCCTTCCTCATGTTACTTCTGCTTCTTGACACGAGGCATGAGCCTGCGGAGGAATCCAGAGTCCCTGGAGATGCCGCTTCATCCTCGCTGCTCACAGTTCATCTCTTTCCGCTCGTTCCCTGAGCTGTAGTTTGACCCAAAGGTGCCCGGGAAGGATCACCCTGGGGTTTTTGCTGCTCTTCTCCCATCAGAAATGGGTTCTGGGTGGTCAGGGCAGCTCCTAGAGGCCACCTGGGTGCAATACTGGGGTGTTTTGTGCTCCTGGGGCAAGGATAAGGGTGTTGGTGCACCGTAAACCCAAAATCTGCCATGCATCTCTTGCTGTGGCACAGCAGGGCTCTGCCAGAGAGGTCCTGGAGGAGAGACCCACTGGGAGGTAGGCTGCCCTCTGCAAAACCAAGACCATCTTGGAGACTCAAGGCATGGCGGTGACATCCCAGTTGCTGCTGTAAGTACTGAACAACCCATATTTAAATCATAGAATGGTTTGGGTTGAAAGGGACCTTGAAGATCATCTCGTTCCATCCCCTGCCCTGGGCAGGGCCACCTCCCACCAGCCCAGGTTGCTCCAAGCCCCGTCCAACCTGGCCTTGAACACCTCCAGGGATGGGGCAGCCACAGCTTCTCGGGGCAACCTGCCCCAGGGGCTCACCACCCGCACAGGGAAACATTTCTTCCTGATATCTCATCTAAATCTCCCTTCTTCTGGTTTGAAGCCGTTCCCTGTTGTCCCATCACTCCATGCCCTTGTAAAAAGTCTTCCCCCACCTTTCCTGGAGCCCCTTTAGGCACTGGAAGGGGCTCTAATGTCTCCCCGGAGCCTTCTCTTCTCCAGGCTGAACAACCCCAATTTGAGGGAGGGAGGGTGCGATGCTCTGCTGCGTTTCATGGGCTCGTCCGAAAGGGAGCTGCTGTCTGCAAGCAAAAACTGGGAACTTTCCCGTAGGATAATTATTCCAGGATATTGATCTTCGTAGCAACCTCTGCTTTGCTCCTCGGCCCCTCTCCCGTCTGCCTGATGGGCTGTGATCCCAACACCTCTGTGCACCGCTCCGCAGAGGAGCGTTGCGCTCGAACTAATACGATGAGGAGGATTAGGATCTCAATGGGAAGCAGAGTCTCCAGGCGAGAGCAGAGACTCCCCCTCCGGCAGTTCAGAGCTGGGCTAAAGCCAAGTGGGTTAGAAAGGTCTTTGAGGTCCGAGAGAACGGAGGGATGGCTCTGCAGCCTGGTGTGAGAGGTGGGAAAGGAGCCAGGAGCAGAGCAGAAGAGGAATCCTTAATGTGAAACCTTCTGGTTCAGTACAGCCCTACTACGGATCGCCTCCAGAAGCGAGCGCGGGTTCCGGAGCGAGCAGAGAAGGGAGAGCATTCGGCTTAATGAAATTATCTAAGTGCCCTGGCTCCAGCCGCTGCTTTTTAATTGCATCTGACTGATGTCCAGAGACACGGGGAGGGGTGGCATCCTCTGTGTAGCATCTGCATCCTCTGTGCAGTGTCCTCATCCGACAGCGGTACTCACAGCACCTCTTGCTTCCCAGAGAGCCTGGAAGGATGCAGGTGCTGCTTTGGGGAGGGAGAGACAGACTCGGTGCGCTCTTACTGCCGCTTCTCTCTAGCGCTGACAGGCACAACACAGCTGAACCGTAAATTCCCCATCCCGCTGCAGCGATTCCCGTCACAGCAGGTTAGCAAGCTATGACAATCGAGCCAGCAATGTGCCCTGGTGGCCAAGAAGGCCAATGGCATCCTGGGGGGCATCAAGCAGAGCGTGGCCAGCAGGTGGAGGGAGGTCATCCTCCCCCTCTGCTCTGCCCCGGTGAGGCCACATCTGGAGCGCTGTGTCCAGTTCTGGGCTCCCCGGGTCAAGAAGGACAGGGATCTGCTGGAGAGGGTCCAGCAAAGGGCTACGGAGATGAGGAGGGGACTGGAGCATCTCTCTGCTGAGGAAAGGCTGAGGGACGTGGGGCTGTTCAGTCTGGAGGAGAGAAGACTGAGGGGGATCTTATCAATGCTGATAAATCCTTCAAGGGAGGTGCCAGGGGGATGGGAACAGTCTGTTCCAGTGGTGCCCAGTGACAGGACAAGAGGGAACGGGCACAAACTTGAATATAGGGAGTTCCATCTTCACATGAGGAGGAACTTCTTGACTTTGAGGGTGGCAGAGCAGTGGCACAGGCTGCCCAGAGAGGTGGGGGAGTCTCCCCCTCTGGAGCCATCCCAAACCCGCCTGGACGCCGTCCTGTGCCACTGCTGGAGGTGCCCCTGCTCTGGCAGGGGGTGGACTGGGGGAGCTCCAGAGGGTCCTTCCAACCCCCACCAGTCTGTGAAGCAGCTCATTCTTGGTCAGCCCACAGGGTAAATTTGATATCTCGGCCAGCATTCCTCTGCAGGGAAGCTGTGTTAATGCCTCCTGACCGAGTCCCGCGGAGCGCTGGGAAAAGGCCAGCTCTCCCGCTTGAGGGGGTGAATGCATCCCACATCCCTAAAGATCCTGTTAAAAATCCTGATTCATTTCTGGGTTGGAGCTCTCCTTCCAAAAGAAGGCTTTAGCAAGGAGGATGGAGCCAAGGGCATTTGAAAGGTGGGCGGTGAGGAGAAATAAGAGAGCATGTAGGAATTTGGGGGGGGGGGAGTGGAGATAAAGAAAAGGAGATGTTGTTGCACCTGAATTAAGCAAGGCTGTGATGAAGCCGGGGGTCCCCGCTGGGCTGCAAACACACCGTGGTGAGGCAGGTCCCCAGAACGGGGGGAGGCTCATGGGTTTGCATTTTTCTCCCCTCTGAGCCTTTAGGGCTCATTTCAGTGCTGCTTTTTTTCATCTTTTTTTTTTTTTTTTTTTCCTGCAAAACCATGCGGGTTTACAATCCGGGGGCGGAGGGGGGGAAGCAAACTTTCAGCACAGGGCAACGCGGGGCTTGCTGAGAATGAAGGGTTTGCGGAAGAGGGAACGCTGGAGGACGATGGCAAATGTACCGATGGCCCAGAGCACTGCTTTAACCACTCACCCGCTCCTCTCTGCTGGAGAGGGCCACCTGCAGCTCCTGGGCAAGAAAAAGGCCCTGAGCTTTGCTAAGCAGCCTGAGCAGCAGCAAGAGAACTCCAGCGAAACGTTATTTAATGTTCCTCTTCAGTGGAGATGGCTATTTACCAGTGAGAAATTTCTGGGCTGAAGAGTCACAGCTTGGGTAATGCTGGATAATGTCCTTGGGAGGGGGAAGCGCTGGCGGGATTTATAGCAAGTCTTTGAGGCTTGGCTTCCATAGTTAGATCTGGCACAAATTTAGAAAAGCAGCTGGAGGATGAGTTTGTGCTTGGAATCATTAGCAGCGAGGGCTGTGCTGAATTACCAAATGCAACCTGGGGGAGAAATGGTTTCTCGGCTTTCTGTCAAGGCCAGTTGGAAAAAAAAAAAAAGAAAAAAATACGTGTGCGCACGTATGTATTTACTACATGCCAAAAATGAACCCGCAGCACTGGAAAGGCACGTAGCGCCCTGGCTCCCCGCGTGGCCAGATGGTTTGGAGAAAGGAGGGATCCTGCAAAGCAGTGCCGGCCAAAGCGGCTTTGTGGCTGGCCAAGGTGGACTTGCCGTCGAGGCAGAGCTTGGAAACCTCATGGCTGGGCAAAAGGGGCAGCTCACCCCCCCGCCGGGGGGGGAAGGGAAGAGTTGTGCCTGAGAGGAGGTGCCAAGCTGGTGGGGAAGGTGCCGGCAGCGTTCTGCCCTGCTTGTCCGCAATGGGAACTGGGTGCTGCCCCGCAGTTCCGTAATGGGCTGTCTCTTCGCGCACGTGAAGAGCGG
>NW_009653257.1:15912-19894 GCF_000708025.1 Charadrius vociferus
TTTTTTTTTTTTTTTTTTTCCTGCAAAACCATGCGGGTTTACAATCCGGGGGCGGAGGGGGGGAAGCAAACTTTCAGCACAGGGCAACGCGGGGCTTGCTGAGAATGAAGGGTTTGCGGAAGAGGGAACGCTGGAGGACGATGGCAAATGTACCGATGGCCCAGAGCACTGCTTTAACCACTCACCCGCTCCTCTCTGCTGGAGAGGGCCACCTGCAGCTCCTGGGCAAGAAAAAGGCCCTGAGCTTTGCTAAGCAGCCTGAGCAGCAGCAAGAGAACTCCAGCGAAACGTTATTTAATGTTCCTCTTCAGTGGAGATGGCTATTTACCAGTGAGAAATTTCTGGGCTGAAGAGTCACAGCTTGGGTAATGCTGGATAATGTCCTTGGGAGGGGGAAGCGCTGGCGGGATTTATAGCAAGTCTTTGAGGCTTGGCTTCCATAGTTAGATCTGGCACAAATTTAGAAAAGCAGCTGGAGGATGAGTTTGTGCTTGGAATCATTAGCAGCGAGGGCTGTGCTGAATTACCAAATGCAACCTGGGGGAGAAATGGTTTCTCGGCTTTCTGTCAAGGCCAGTTGGAAAAAAAAAAAAAGAAAAAAATACGTGTGCGCACGTATGTATTTACTACATGCCAAAAATGAACCCGCAGCACTGGAAAGGCACGTAGCGCCCTGGCTCCCCGCGTGGCCAGATGGTTTGGAGAAAGGAGGGATCCTGCAAAGCAGTGCGGGCCAAAGCGGCTTTGTGGCTGGCCAAGGTGGACTTGCCGTCGAGGCAGAGCTTGGAAACCTCATGGCTGGGCAAAAGGGGCAGCTCACCCCCCCGCCGGGGGGGGAAGGGAAGAGTTGTGCCTGAGAGGAGGTGCCAAGCTGGCGGGGAAGGTGCCGGCAGCGTTCTGCCCTGCTTGTCCGCAATGGGAACTGGGCGCTGCCCCGCAGTTCCGTAATGGGCTGTGTCTTCGTGCACGTGAAGAGCGCAGAGCGGTTTGTCCCCCCTGTGAGGGAAGTGTCCCTTTCTTTGGGTGGCATTTTGGTTCCCAGGGTGGTCTGTCAATGCCAGCGTGTCAGTCTAAGAGCCCGTCACTGTGCTTTCAGAGCATCTGTCCCCAGGTTAGACTGGCTGAAGCTGGAGAGGGCTCATCGCTGAAACCAGCCTTGGCTTACAGTCGGAATTAATTTGTTTTAAGGAGGTCATCCACCTGGGCTTCTCCATGTTAGGACGAGAGGAAATGGGTTCAAGTTATGCCAGGCGAGGTTTAGATTGGATATTAGGAAAATTTTTTTCACTGGAAGGGTTACTAAACATTGGAACAGGCTGCCCAGGGAGGGGGTGGATTCCCCATCCCTGGAGGTGTTTAAAAAAAGCGTAGACGTGGTACTTGGGGACACGGTTTAGAAGTGGTTTTGTCAGGTTAGGTTAATGGTTGGACTTGATGATCTTAAAGGTCTCTTCCAACCTCAATATTTCTATGATTCTATGTTAGACCAGCGTCTCGCCTTTTGAAAGGCTTGAATGGGGGGCAAGACACCCGGCTCGCGTGGAGTGGGAGTTTGGTTTTGTTCCCAAAAGGAATACAACATCTCTCCTGGGGTGCCCTGGCAGAGTACCCGGAGAGAGTACCCTGAATCAGCAGGATCCCTGCTTTGACTTCTGCAACTCTCCGGGCTATACGGGTCCTACTGCGGGCTGGCTTAGCTGTAAATATGCCTGTAAAATGCTAACGAGCATCTATTAAGCAGGAGGGGAGGCTGGGTGCAGTGTCCTGAACACGGTGTGGGGAGATGGAAGCGGGAGAGTGGAACCTCTCTGAGGCATGGCCTGGTGCCTGGAGGAACCGCAGAAGGCTCTGACCCAGCTTAGGGGAGGTTTTTGCAAACGCGCTGAGCGCAGGAGAAGCCCCTTCATTAGGATAGTGATTTTTAGTTAAGACTTGAGTAATGCTGTTTATCTGAAATGCTGCAACAGCTGGTCCTGCTGTGGGGGCATTAGCGCCCGCTAGTCCCTACTTTTGGAGCTTTTTGGTGCCAGCACAGAGGACAGGAAAGTGAGGAGGCAGAAGACAGAGGACCAGTCTGGGAGGGGATGGTTTTGCGTGTTGGCATTACAGCCGCTGCAGCGGGCACCAAGGCAGAGCAGGTCTCTGGGGAGATGTGATGGTGGATAACGAAGGTGGCTGATGCGTGAGGAGCTTCTCCGAAGCCAAGCAGGATCAGCCTGAAGGCACTAGTTTAGAAATGCTTTGGTAGTAGGCGATGGAGGCTGATGGCTCTGGCTAATTGCAGGCGGGAGTCACGCTGGGTAGCGAAGGAGAGCTGACAGGCAGGCTGGGGAGGCACAGCTACCACCGGCGCTGGAAGCAAACACAGGCACTTTACGCTTGATGCGAGGGAAACGGGGGACAGGGATCCCTCTTGCTTTGGTTTTTAAAAGCACTTACCAAGTTCTGGTTGTATCTGGTGTTGGCATCATCCGAAGGAAACTGTGGTGTTTCTCTGAGTTGGTGGTACTTTTCTGTGGAAATATGGTTGATTGACATTCCCAAGAGAGTGAGAGATAGTGGGTGAGGTGCCGGGGTGTTTGCTGCTGAAGGGAATCATCGAATGGTTTAGGTTGGAAGGGACCTTGAAGATCATCTCGTTCCAACCCCCCTGCCCTGGGCAGGGACACCTCCCCCCAGCCCAGGTTGCTCCAAGCCCCGTCCAACCTGGCCTTGAACACCTCCAGGGATGGGGCAGCCACAGCTTCTCGGGGCAACCTGCCCCAGGGGATCACCACCCTCACAGGGAAACATTTCTTCCTAATATCTAGTCTAAATCTACCCTTTTCCAGCTTAAAGGAAAAACGGCCTCCTCTGGCTCTGCTCCACCAGGTCCACGTCCTTATGTTGGGGGCTCCAGAGCTGGATGCAGTACTCCAGTTGGGGTCTCACCAGAGCGGAGTAGAGGGGCAGAATCCCCTCCCTTGACCTGCTGGCCACACTTCTGATGCATGTGGGGGTAACGTTATTGTCCACCTCTGGTGATGGTCTGTCCCCAGTGACCCTCCCCCTGAGATTTACAGAAACATCTTGCCAAGTCACTTGTTGAATTGTCCCCCCTTTGAATTTAGGCATGTGAAACAGCGTCTGTCACCCGCAGGGTCCTCTGCCAGGGCTGGAGGCTGGCATCTCTCTGCACGCTGCTCGGGCATCCCGTACCCTCCGCTGCGAAGAAGCTGTCACAAGCAGCGAAGAGATGGCTTTATTTTCCCGATGCATGCGGCGGAAGGAGCTGTGGGATGATCATTTGGCAGTGAGAGTTTGCGCTCATGCAAAAAGCATGACAGGCTGAGAGAGTTGAGGTTGTTCAGCCTGGAGAAGAGAAGGTTCTGGGGAGAACTCGGAGCCCCTTCCAGTGCCTAAAGGGGCTCCAGGAGAGCTGGGGGGGGACTCTTGACTGGGGAGGGGAGCCACGGGACGAGGGAGAACAGCTTTAAGCTGGAAAAGGGTAGATTTAGATGAGATATTAGGAAGAAATTTTTCACTGTGCGGGTGGTGAGCCCCTGGGGCAGGTTGCCCCGAGAAGCTGTGGCTGCCCCATCCCTGGAGGTGTTCAAGGCCAGGTTGGACGGGGCTTGGAGCAACCTGGGCTGGTGGAAGGTGTCCCTGCCCAGGGCAGGGGGGTTGGAACTGGATGATCTTTAAGGTCCCTTCCAACACAAACCATTCCATGACTCTAGGAAAAAGCGATCTCAAGGCAATTTTAGCCTGCAAGGAAAGAGAGATGAACCTGGCACAACTCCCGGAGCTGCTGCAGGGGCACAGGGCTTCACCCTGCTTTGGTGTTCTGCAGGGCTTGAGCAGGAGCCAGAAGGTGGCTGGGTAGCCTGGACGATTGAACCGCTGTGTCAAGGAGAGTGCTGCGCTCTCCGAAGATCCTAAGCAGGCTTGTTAATAGATTTATTTTTTCCTCTGATTTTATTTTAATCCTCACAGAGCGGTT
>NW_009653257.1:19923-31083 GCF_000708025.1 Charadrius vociferus
GCTCGTTACCACAGGAGTAACGAACTGTCTGGCTCTGACTGGGAGGCAAGCAGGAGCCGGATTGAAGAGCAGAGAGATTGGATGCGCTGTGCTTGGGGGCGGTGGTAACTAAAACAAACTGAATAATAATAATAATAAAAAGCTTCCCATGTACACAGCTATTTTTGGTAGCTGATGGCTCCTGGGTTTGTACATTTCAGAGCCTTGTTACTTTTCCAAATTTCCTGGAGAGGGCTTTGTTTTGCCTCTAGGTTTAGGAGAATGTGATTCCTAACCTCAGAATTCCATTGGTTTTCTTCAGGACACCCAGATCAGAGGAGCTGGATGGGTTCTTCATCCATCGCATCCTTCCTGTGCTGCTAACATGTTACAGAGATCTCCAGAGCTCCACCAAGGCTGCCTACAGCATTCCGGACTTTTCACTTGTCCTGGAGAGCTGATATGGGTGATTCCGAGGCCGTGGTGACAGACCAGCTCTGTGCCACCCCTGCGTGGCTGAGGTATGACACGCTCCCACCTAAAGAACAACACAGAGAACGTCCCCCGCTCTCATGTTCCCGGGTTATTCCTCAGCCCAGCTTGGCTGCGCAAACAGTCCGGAATAGTCCAGGGAGGTGAGTAGGGATGGTGAGGGCTGGCGATTTGTTAAGCCAGTGTTGCTGCTGAAGGTTTTATTGTGAAACCGATGGTGGCGTGTCAGTGGAGGTGACGGCCTGATGGAGAGGCAATAAAGCGGGCTGTGTAAGTGCACCCGAACGGGCGCGTATCCGAGCTACGCGCTGCGATAACCCAGCTGATATATGTATAGCTATCTTAGATGCTGTAACTCTGCTCTCCTACATCCCTCCGAAGATGCAGGACTTGTCACCAATGCACGTAGATCTCTGTGCCGTCGCCCTGGGCACTCCAAACCACACTCTTCCATTTTTATTTTTTTTTTCCCAAGTTGGGAAACTTGTAAGTTAATATTCTTGCTACAGAGGATGTAGGTGGGGACCAGGTTAATTCAGCAGGGCTAAAATGGTTCTCTGGGGCTTAGCCAACATCCCATCTCTTGCGATACATTCCCATTAATGTCTTAAGCAGCTTTTTTTCGGGTTTTTTTGGTTTTTTTTTTTTTTCTGGCAAGTAGTTATTACCCCGAGTGCTCTGCCACCCTCCCGCGCAGGCAGCGACAGAGGGCAATGCCCTTCGCACGAGGGCAGAGACGGGGGATTTCTGAGGGGTGTTAAGTCCTTCCCTTAACGCTTGAGGGAGTGTTAAGGAAACAGGCTTACACAAAACAAAATCCAAATTTGTTTGTAAATCGTGTCACCGCCATATAGGAGTCTGGGAAGAAAGAACTGCCGCTAGCTGTGATGTTCTCTGTTGCTGGAGCCGTGCTATAAATACAGTCTGGCCCTTGCTAACCGGCAGATCTTTTGTGGAGCTGAGTTAGATACGGACAGCCGGGGCTGCTCGCAAGCAGAAAGCCTGAGCTGTATGAGATTAATTGCCTGTGATGACTTGTGTACCTTAATTAGCAAGATCTGGGCCGGTATGTACTCTATACCACCACTTGGATTGGAAGTCTTGAACAGCTACTGACTGTATTTTCATTAATAAAAGAGTCACTTAGAGTTTTCCTGAGATTCTTGCTTCTCTCCGCTCTAGGTTTCAGCGCTTCCAGGAGTCTCTGCCCACCGCATTGGCACTGCTCTGCTGGGAACGGTTCGTGCCGAAGGAAGACCTTGGAAGTGCCACACGCGGGATAAAATGATTTGTCGAAATACTATATTTGGCACCGGCTTTTCATCTAAACCCAGAGCCACTTTACACCTGTCTGGCAGATAAAGGGACTTAAAATGAGCGTGAGTGTGATTTTTATGCTTGAACGGTATACAAAGACCTCAGCATAAATGAATCCCTGAGCTTCAAAGCTTTTGCTGAATGTTTTTCTACCACCTATAGTACTGTCAGGCTATTTTATTTTCAGGGTACAGTGATATCACTGAGCAGACCATTTAAAGGCTGCTCTACTTGTTTTAAGGAGGAATGGACAGACAGGTACGTGTTGCTGTCCCCCGCTGAATGAGCTTAGCTCTTTTCTGGGACATGTATTCTTACCCACAGGAGATGACTTTTTGTTTTTTTGGATACTTTTCTAGTCTTTTGCAATAAGATCATCTAAATGATGTCCTTGGCTGATACATCGGTACTTGCTGCGTTGAGATCACTGCTGTGTCCAACCTGGGCTGCCGCTGTCCTTCCTCCCACCCAAATGCCATGACCGGGGGAAGGCTGTTACAGCGAGTCCGTCCTCATGAGGATTTTGTTGGTAAGTGTGTGCATGAGTAGAAGGCAACTGCACTCGGATTGCCCCAGACCGCTGGCCGGGGAGGCCGCAGAGCGCTGTAAGCGACTACAGACAACAAAACCTTCTTTCCGTTTGAGTCACGTTATAGTTTGAAGCCTTTTGATTAAAAGGCGATTAAATTGCAAGCCCAGTGATAGTAAACCGCTGCTTACCCACCCTGGGGACTGAAAGCGGTGTGCTAAGGGTGCAGGGGGCAGTGAGTAGAGCAGCGGCCTGGCCTAGGGGGGGTGTCCATGAGGGAGGCCGCCATGTTGTGCTGGGGGGCTTTTCACAGGGAAGGGATGCTGGGAGAGCCAGGCATGCCCCCCTTGCCTCTGAAAGGCAGCGGCGGGGCTGTCTGGAGAGCAGTGTTGGTGGGGGAGGAATAAAGCTTATTCAATGCCCACAGCGCTTTTAGGGGCGCTCCGGCTGCCACAGCCCGCAGGGCCGGGGTGCACCTACCCCTGGCTGGGGGCTGGCAACGGGCTTCCCCAGGGGGCTGCGGCCCTGACGCCAAGCCGGGGAGGCGGAGGATGGTCCTGAGGGAAGGGGGGGGTGTGTGTGTGTGTCCCTGGCTGGGCTCGGGTGGCCCCGGAGCGGGGGGGCGGCTTCCTGCTAACTTACAGACTTATATTAAAAGTCTGAAGAGACTTTGGGTTTTAGTGCTTGAGTAGTCATTTGACAGCTCATGAAGTGGCAGGTGAGTACTGGCAAGACTGAAGACTAGGTGTTGTCCAAGGGTGAATGCAATTGGCAGAGAAATCAAGCAAATTTGCAACTAAAACAGCTGGTCATGACATGCTGTACTTAAAGGAAATGAGCCTTAAGGTGGCCGATTCTAATAGTATGAGGAGCCAAGTACAATCCTGCTCCAAGTGCGCTGCCACACTTTTGTCCTGGGGGATTAGGGGAAAATGGGAGGGAGGGGAGAGCCAAGAGGAGAAAGGGACACAGGATCTCAGAAGCCAGGGTTTTGAAACAACTACGGCCTGGGTTTCAGGCTGTAAGAGATCATCTATACTAATAAAGTAAACAGTGACAGGGAACAGGAATGAACACTGGAATGTAAATGTCCATAGTGTTGAATTTTTAGTATGGTCCGTGACTTGAACTTGGCCTGGGTCAATTAGCGTTCTTCCAAACAATTCCTAGGCCTGATCTGGAAGTTAGCATGTGCCAAAAACTACTTATGTGGACAATCCTGTTTTGAAGCTAAGAGAGTTTAATCGTATGGATATGGGCTGTTCTGTGCGAGTTGTCCTCATGTCAGCTAATGGGCCTAGACACTGTGTGTATTATTCATGTAGGAATGGCCCAAGAGTCTAAATAGAAGCTGACTCAGGGCTTTGAACTGGAATTTTCAACCTTGGCATAACACACAGTACGTAAGATTTTACGTATGCTGCTACAGTATAGATATACACATCTGGGGTAGTCCGCTGGCTGATCGTACAGGGAGAAGCTGCTGGTGTGTAGAGGGTGGGTGTGACACAGGGATTCTTTCTTTCAGCCTTTATTCCATCTCCACAGGGACTGGTACCTGAAACAGTTAGCTGGCACTAAAAGAACTTCAGTGTCATGGATCTGCCATAGTGGGTGATGAGCCCCGACCATAGAAATCCCCAGTTAGGGTCGCAGAGACCTGCAGGCTTGTAAAAGTAAAGGATATATCACTCTTGAGATCTTAGAGCTGCCAGACTGCTCAGCCAGAATTCATGCCGTGCTCATTCTGGGAACCGGTACCTGACGGTGTGTTTGGGACAGGCTTCAGTTGTCACTTGGAATATAGGAATGGGGATTGCTGAGTCTGCAGGTCCTGATATGCGGGATGGTACTTCACAGGCAGCTCCAGGTGGGAAACAGCATAGTGATTGCCAAAGATAGTATATACAGCTTCTGGGACACTGGAGCGTTTTTAAGTGTTGCGTACTGAAAGCAGCAAATCTCTGTTCGATGGATTAGCCAGCATGTTAAAGGAAAGAGTTCTGTGGGAAAGTCTAACCTCTGCCAAGGTGGGAGGGAGATTATTCGCCTGCCAGGATAAAACCTTGTGTTACCTGGTGATGAGTTGCTGCATCCCGCTGACTGTCATTTTTCTGGTTGAACAGGGAGAAGTGTCTGAGCTTGTGTGGTCAGGCTGAGTATTTTTAAAATAGTCGTGGTTGGGAGATAATGAAATTGTAGGAAGTGGCTTTTGTAAAGACAGGGTCTTTAATCTCTCGGTTTTATGACACTGGCTTCGGTGCAATGTGTATGTAGTGGGGAAGTGCCTACACCATTAAAGAGGTTAGTTTGTCATTGGGGAGGAAGGAATATCTATTGGGTGCTGGTGGAAAGCTTTCAAAATAGAAAACATCTGTGTGAAGTTATTCGTTGTCCTAGGTGTTAGCTTTCTGTGACACAAAAGTTACACTGGGTTCTTAAAGCTGCTGATTAGATTACTGCTCAGCCCAGTGAATATGTGTCAGTTTGTAGTGGACAGGCAGGCCAGTAATGGCTAATGGGGACAAGAAACTTGAACAGCATCTTCTACGTGGTAAATAATGCATATAGCCTGGAACTTCTGTAACCAAAACCCTTCAGAAAGGAGTAGGACAAATGTTCCCCTTTAAAGCCATATTTAAATAAAAGAACAGATTTAGGAGTTACCATCTCTGCTGTTTTACAAAAAAATTATTCCCTCTATAACATGCTACGGAGTCAAAATTAGAGACTTGAACTACGCATGTTTGCTGGCACTGATCTTGATAGCGCTGACCTGTGATACCAGATTTGATCGTTTTAACTTAAGGCGCACTGGGTTAGATCCTTTTGATTGCTATAGGCAAAATCAAATCAGAAGTCACAGCAACAGGGATTGCTGTAAGTCCCTGACAGCTTAATCATTGCTGGGAAATGGGCAATAAGAAAGGGAAACTTCAGTGTGCTGTGTACACCCATTCCTTTTCTAGAGTTTTGGGAAGGAACGGTTGTGCAACAGTATGATCTGAGTGGTTAAAATTGAGAAATGTGCTGCCCCAGGAAGAAAAGTGGGAAGGATGAAAATACTCCCTCCAAAGACAAAGTTATGCTTTAAAAAAAAAAAAAATTAGAGAAGAGAACTAGGGTAAACCAAAAAACGTGTCAGTCTGTTTCATAAAAAATGAATGTAGATATCAGACTGTGTTGAGAAGACTTGTCTTCAGCAGATATTCCGTGCGTTTGCGTTGTACTAAATTTTGGCGGAGTTTTGCTTTTTATGAAACTTTGTCAAAATTCCTGTGAACAAATAGTTACGACAGAAAAAATGTTTTGTATGTAAGGGCACAGATGTGCTTTTGGACCTTGTGTGGGAATATAAATGTCACATTCCTTGTGCTATGTCTGCCTCAGTTTGGTATAAAACAGAAGAGATTTTTATGTATCCCTTAAACACTGCGTACATCTAACCAGAAACTGGAGACATAAACTTGGAAGCCCTCTAGCTGACAGCCCCACTTGACTTGCATGTTTTTATCAGTCCCACCTGTCTTTGCTTCCCTCTGTAAAACAATTTGGTGTTCCCCGTGGGCTCAGAGTGCACCAGCTGTGGATTGCTGTGTAATCCATGTGAAGTTCAGGTTGTGTCTCTGTTTGTGATGTGACCTTTGATCCTTGGGTGCTGCAGGTGGAGATGTTTAATGGAGTTTTATAGTGCCAAGTGTAAAAATAGGCAGAGGGGTGTTTCCTGCGCAGCCTTATCTTAAAAGTTAATTCCTTTTGAGTTAGCTAATCAAAGCTAGGTTGCTTTGGTTCCTGAGTTCCAATAAAATTGTATCAATATGCAAACAAGATTTATCCCCTTCCTCTAAGCCTTTGTGACTTAGAAAACTCTCTTTGAAGCAATATAAATATCAATCTTGTTTTTGTGGGTCCTTTCCAGGCAAGGACCAGCAAGCTGGAGACCTGGAGGAGATAGGAGAGTGGTAACACTTGCGAGTGTAAACCCCAGTGTGCGTGGTACGCTGCTCAGCTTTGGGCAGCTAACAGCCTGTGAGGCTTCCAGTCGTTTACAGGCCTGCCTACAATTTATTAGACTTTCTTGCATTTAAACCATTTGGTCTTCAGACAGGGGAAGGATGTTTGAGCCTTCCTTGGGTAGCAAAGTTTTATATCTAGCCTAGAACAGGCAGCTTTTACTTTGGGGAGTCTGCCTGTACCCTGCTTTTCCTCGGAGAAACCAGCATATTCCTCTTTTCAGCTTGCCACCTAGGTAGCAGCAAATAATACTTAAAGCTAGCAGTGTCTCCGATTCTGACAACGATCCAGCAGATGAGTAAGTACATCCTGAGCTGGATTCAGCATTGGAGTTTGAGGAAGTAACATTTAAAGAGACAGCAATTGAGATGCTTGGAAGAGTGAAATTTATTTTCATCTGCTTTTAGAGAGCTGCGAGACTGGAGTTTTTAGAGAGCTGGGGGAAAGGAGTTCATGAAAGTGCCTTTTGTGCTATCAGGAGCGTGACAAATGGACTCTTCTGGGATCTGTGGGTAGCTTTGGGATGTTTATTCTTGCTGGAATAGATTCTTTGAGTAAATCAGACTTTTAACTGGAAGCTAGCGTGCACTGATATTTTCTTTATTCTGCACTATACATACATGATACTGTTAATTTAAGCGTATGTCTGCCAGAACAAACAAACACGGCACGTGTTTCACAGTGGTGGGAATCCTTGCGATGCTTCTAGTTAGACCTACATTCCTTCACTTTCAAGCTAACACTTTTTTGTGTATTTCTAAAGAGAAAAGAGAGGAAAAAATCTTGATAATTTGCCAGGCGTGATATCTGTCCAGCTATGAATTTTTAAGACAGAAGAAACTGAAATTATTTTTCTGGTGCTGAGGAGAAATGGAAAAGTTTCTCCACTGAAAAACTAAAACCAAATTGCTATGTAATTTAAGAGCACAAGTATAATTGGGAGTTGATAGCCTACTCACAGGGCACAGAAATAGCCTCTAGAGTCTGTTCCCTTTGCGCCACCATGTTGGTCTTGCTGACTAGATCTCACTCTGCTTTCTAATAATACTATATATATTTTTTTTGTCTCCTATAGCAGCAATTGCTCTGCAAATAATTCTGTAGTGCAAGATGCTAAGCACTCTTATTCTGCTCGCTGCTTTGGGTGCACGGTTTAAGCCCTGGTGCTTGGCGTCGTGCTCTTAAGTTCGTTATAAAACCAAGCGTATATAAGAATGTACCCATACCTGATCTGTGGAAAAAAAAAAAGTCTGAAATACTGTTGACTACTTAATTAACTATTTTGAAGCATCATTACAAGCTTTAAAGAATGATAATGATGCCTGTGAAAATCGATGGGTTTATATTTTAGGAGCAGCATATGGTAAAGTGGAATATCCTAATATAAAATGCATACAAAATCTGGGTTTAAATGCAAGCATAATGCTGCTGTACCTTGATGATTTTGAATAAAAGGTAGAATTCCTACTGAGCTTTAGAAAAAAATGTGCCCCCTGTCTTCAGTCATTTCTTATTTTCTGTTCTCTTCCTTCCTCCTTCTTATCCTTTTCTCTCCTTTTGGTGAAAGGGGTGGGGGTCCTTTACCTCCTATACTGGATTTGTTTGCAAAGGTGTCAAGCTAAAAGATTAAATAAAAAAGGTTGCTGAATATTTTTCTCTTCCTTGCAGCAAGAGTGCAAAATCTGCATGGCAAGCAGAGACTGCTTGACTAATAGAGTTTTCTCATGGGCTTTCAACCCCTGTCTGGTTTTATATGAAGACTTCTTTAACTGGACTCGTGCTCCTGCAGACTCTTGCAGACCCCTGGAAGTCCTCCTTCTCCCTCCCCCTCCGTTGGAGTTTCTGACCCTCTTTGAGGAGGCCTGGCTTTCTGGTCTCCTTCAGGTTGACTACAAACGTCTGGGGAATTGTGTGAGGAGTCATGGCTTTTAGTTCTGTTCAAGTTTTTAAATCAGTAGCCAGTCTGCTTTGGTTCTTGCACATTCCCTTTGGCTGAAAGTAAAACTACAAGTGGATTCCTCAGTGATGTTTTTGACCTTAATAAGAATTTCTCCCTGAAAACAGGATACAAGACGCAATCCTAGAGTCTTAAAAATTGTAATTTTCCTTGTGTTCTTCACTTGCCGTTTCATCAGGCGAAGGCGCTGTTCAGCAAGCAGTGATAACACACCCAGTGCAACTAACTTCTAGTAAGCTAATAATACATTAAATTGTACCCAAGTTGTTTAAACTGATCTCATTTCCATGACCTTATGCGCAGATGTCCATGTGGTGATGAAAAGCCCTCTCCTAGCGCACACCTGCAGAGCTGGAAGGGTTATTGTGGGAATCCTAGCAAAGCCAGTTGGGGTGGAGTTTGTGCCTCATGTGTGTTATGTGTATTTTCTAAATGCCTGCTGTTTCATAAGGAGTTTTGTAAGCTCCTTCCTGTAGATAGAGGATCGTGCTGCTGCATGCACTTCTATTTTTCTCAGAGTCCTCCTCAGAGCGATCGCGTCCTTGTGCCCTGAGGGGGATGTAGCTGTGAAAGCTGGCGGGCACAGTCCTGAAGGGAATTGGTGCCAGTCCCTCTTCCTCAGCACGGTGGTTTCTGTCAGGGCATTGGCATCTTTAGGGGTGAATAAGCACTGGTGATCCTTTTCAGGAATTGGTTCTGCCACTGTTGCTGGTGGGATAGCTTATTTGATACAGTTTGGTGCTCGGTGACATGCGAGATGGGAAGATTTGCTTGGAGCATCTAAACAATGAATGTCATATTATTGAAGAGCAAAGCACTCTTTGCTGAAGGAGAGCAGAGACTTGCTGATACTGAAATTGATTGTATGAGATTCTCCTCCCTGTGAAGACATGGTAAGATAATTTTAAACAGTGTTTATGGGTACTGGGAGCAATTAGCTAATCAATAAATATGAGAAGGTTACCTTAAATGAGTAAGTGCTCTGAGCATTTGCTGTGTCTTTTCTTCAGTAACATCTGTTTGTTTGATTTTTTTTTTTTGGTCTAGATTATCAGCACAGACCTGAGAGATCCTGGCTTTAGATCCAGGCACGCTTCTAGACTGAGTCCTTATACTTTTCTGAAGAACAACACATGGGCAAATAAAATGGTGAATCCCTTAGGCCACCTTAAATAAAATTGAACTGGATAATAGGAAGAAACAGGGAAATTCAGGACGTTGCTATTATAGTTTGATTGCAGTAAGTACAATAAAAAATGGTGAGGCTGGTATGAAAAAAACACCCAAAACCAAACCAAAACAAAAAAAACCCCAAACCTCCAGTGCATTTCTACCCTGAAAGGTTTCCATTCAGATCTGTTGTGCTGCTCCATGTCTGCTAGAAGTTGGAATTTACACAGCTCTGCATCTTTTAGAAAGGAGAATGAAATTTAATATTATGTCATGGCTTGTCTTTTCGGCACAGATCTGTGTAATGTGCTTGCTGGTGTTTACAGCCATAGATACAGCCTTGATGTATTTTTGGAATATAGATTCCAGCTCAAAAGTCTGAGCTTCTGGATGCTTGTCTTTTCCCCATGTGATCTGCCAAATGATCTTGCAAAATTGTGCTGTTTTCTCTCAGGGGAAATTAACTATTTCACCTCCCATAAAATCAGAGCAAGTCAGGTGCTGCTTATCAGTTCGCAGCATCTCAGCCAACCTATGGCTGTCCTGAATAAAGGGATTCCTACCTTCTTTTTTTGTCTTGCATAGTGTATTTCTTGGTCATATCAGGACCCCTTAAAAGTGTTCTTCATTGAAATTCAACCTAGTGCTGTCTAATAACTTTCCTTTATGCTTGGTTTGTCTTTGCCAGTGTCCGAAATGCACATTCTTTCCTTTTTGAAACATAACCCAGATTTTGGTGTTTGAAAATTCAGGTGTGAGAAGTAGTAAATGAAGTGAACTCAGTGCAGCTCTCCATCGCTAAATGGTTCCGCAACAGTAAGCGGACCACTTTGTTGCTTGTCAGCTGTTGAACTCAAAACAAGATCTCTGTTAAAAGTGCACCAGCCAGTCTTCAAGAACTTCAGACCCTCCGGAAACAGCGGAGTTTTTCTAGCTCAGCGGTCTGTGTCTTGTTCCAGGATATCCCTGCGAAGACAATGTGTCCTTCCATTTCAAAGGTCCTGTGTGAGTACATTACCTCTCAGCCAGATTTAACCTTTTTAACTACAGTACCCTTTTTGTGACTGTGTTCTGTCTGATTCAGTTGTTTGTCACCATCTCCATGGTATCCGAGCATCCGCTAATGACAACCGCTTCACTAAATGAGAGTATTCAGATATGAACGTCTGTATTTTTGCTTGGAGGGGAAACATGTGCCCGTGATCCCCTGTCAGAGGAAGTAAAGAAAGTTCCCATTTGCTCTTCTGAATGGTGGATAAGTTACATCCTTAAAACAACATGAAGAAGCAGTAATTTGCGACTTCTCTCTTAAGTTCCTTTTGTTGTGGATGCTCTTTTTCTTCCCTGAGTAGAATGGAGAATAATGACAGATTTCTTTGAGAGATTCTCTGTCTGCTGTAGGATTGGTCTTCCCTCACTTCTGTCATTTTCACTTATTTTCTAGCAGAGAAAGAGGCTGCTCTTTCTTTTCAAGTCTTCCTTCTGAGGTTAATATGGGGCTAAAACTATTTGGCACATGAATAATGAAGTGCATAGGAAGCGAGAGATGCCTTTCCTGAGATGTTACGTGCGTGTTCTAAAACCGGAAAGAGTAGAGCTTTCCTCCAGCTTCGGTGACACAAGAGGAGCTCAGGGCAAAATGCCTTTGTGTAATTGTGGTGTTAAAGCTTCACTCTGCAGGAAGCCATGGGCTTCTTTCTCC
>NW_009653257.1:31096-64024 GCF_000708025.1 Charadrius vociferus
AATTTCATGCCTATTCCTGGTTCAATATCTTGCTTTTGGAAAACAGTCTTTTATCCTCATTGATTTTTTTTTTCTTTAAAAAAAAAACCCAGAAAGCAAAACAAGCCAAAAAAAGGAACGTGCTTTATTCCAGATCTAAGAGCAAACCCTTTTGAACACCTCAGGGGCCATCATCAAATTTAACTCGATAGGAAATGGGGACACGCACAAATGCAGTGTTGTCCTTGGTGCTTCCAAATGTTACTGGCCTGGAAGAATCTGAGGTAAAGAACTTTGCAGGTTGTATGGAACTATTAATTTACCTTGCTTTATAGGACCCCAGCTCTCTGCTGGTGGGAAAGAATCTATCGATTCTCTGAGGCCTTTGTCTGACTTTGTCTTTTTCTTGGATGAGGGCGGAGGAATTAGTATAGGCGGTTTTGGAGGTGGCAACCATGTAGGATGCTGCAGAAAATGCTCGTTCTGCTGTGAACGGGTGGCTGAGTAAGTGTGGTGCATGCATCTGAAGTGCCTCCTGGGAGCCTGCTGGTAATATTTACAGAGTTTTTGTGGATTTGGAGTATGCGGTGTATGAGTTTGCACGCAAGCCCAGAAGTGTCAAGTATATTTAATTTTCCCAGGTGAAGGGGGGGGCTGGGCAGAAAGCCTGAAAAGCCACTGTGAGGTGGGGAGTGGGTATTTGGGGAGGAGAAACATGAATATGCATATTTTGGCAGTTTCTCTACAATCTAGCGTGCAAGTTTGCAGGACGTGTTGTTTGTGTATGGGCAGGCCATGTGCTTGAGCGGTTAAACATGCGTTGAGGAGCAACGCCACCCATAGTGTAAGGAATATTTTGTGTCCCTGGTTCTACTGGCTCATTGGGTGTTTGTTCCCTGGAATGGCTTGAAAACCTCTGGTTAGGAACTCGAAGGTATATCGCATCTGACCTTTGTTCTTTGGTTCATGCAATGCTTATTTTGTGATGAGTTACCCTGACCAGGTCCCCAAGGGGATGAAATCATCACAGAAACAGTGATTTTTTTTTTTCTTTATTATTTCTTTTCCTCTACTGGGAGCGGTAAAGAGCAGAGGAATTCCGCCTCCTGCTGTGTGCTGTTCTTATAGTCCGACTGACTCTCACGTCCTTGTTCTGCCGAGCTGTGGTGTGTGTCTGGGCCTGCTGATGGAGGAGCTGGCGGTGTCTGGGTGAGGTTAAATGGACATTTTGAGACAGTAGGTGTTAGCAGAGAAATAAAGTGATGAAAGAAGTGTCCAGCGTCGGGAACAAGAAGATGAAATGAGCCTTTGTAGAACTGGAACTTTTGGCACCATGTGAACTGAAAGCCCGATAAGGACTTGCTGCTGTTCCGCATTTTGAGGTTACGCTGTGGACGCTGCGGGGGGGAAGCAGGAGATCAGGGCTGAGGCCGCTTTTAATGACTCCGAACTCTCAAAAATATTTCTTGAGTCGAGAGAGTGGAAGGAAATGTGCTTTTTATTCTCTGAAATGAGTAAGCATGCTAATATGAAGTGTTAGATTACTTTTTAAAGTTACGTACAGCTATTACTGGTATACAGGGTGCTTTTGCTAGCTCCTCTGAAGAAAGTTGCCTGGATGGGCTGAGGAAGAGGATGGAATTGCCCAAGGGAACATGGAAGTCTCTCCAACACCAAGTATCCTGGACTGTCCTTCTCTGAGCTACCTGAGCTAATTATTATATTAAAACATTGCCATGTTGTGCAACGGACAAGGCAATGTCCTGCATGTCCCCAGCTGCTGTTGTATTTACCCTATGAAAAACTGGGTTTCCAGCTGCTCTGCTCATCTTTCTTTTCTACTTAACTCCTTGTTATAAACAAAAGACTTGAAAACAGTATAATGGACGGCATTTTAATCAAACAGAGACAGAAAGCTCTAGTCTTGCTTCCCACTTAAATGTGTTCGTAAGGAATAAGGGCTCTCATTTGTATGATCACAGCACTAGACAAGGAGGCACGGTTTTTGGAAAATAACATAGTTAAGCTGTAAGGGAAGAAATCACATTGGTTCCTGTTGCTGTAGCTGCAGGTCTTTGGCATTTTGTGTCACTCCTCTGTATATCATAGCTGTGAAATGAAATCCCTTTGAGTGCAAAAGCATGAAAGGGTGTGGTTAAAGCAATCGGGAACCTTTTCACTTTAAATTACCTGATTTATGACAGGAAAAAAATCTCAATGTTAACATAGATTTGTTTTGCAAACCATTCGACTGTAAGTTACCTGGTGTTACGCCAAAACACTCCCTCTTGGCTAGCATGTGAAAATACAGCTCTTGAGCCTCTGGTCTAGACCACAAGGGCTAAACGCTCCCGAAGAAAGAGTAAGTTGAACTTTCAGTTCTCTCAGCAAGCACCGTTTCGGTACCATGCTTCATTTATGTTAATATTTGAGGAAGTCTTTTGGGTGGGGAGTGGGTGAGTGAACCCCCTTTTCTCTTCCTATTCTGTTCTGGACTACTTTCATCTTTCCAGTATATCTGGGCTTGCAGCTTTTGCGTTGCCAGTATGAACCGCAAATTGGTCTTCTGCCTTTGGATCTGGAGGCACAAGCCTCGCGCTGCAGAGGAGGTGCAGTGCCGGAGGGCGGGATACTGGATCTCCTGGTTGTCCAAGCCTGGAGAAGCCGGAGATCCTGTTTCCAGAAAGTGTGTCTGTCTGTTTCCTTGTACTTTAGATGAATATGCTGTTGTTTGCTCAACTACCTTGCACCTGACTGCTGCCTCTGTGCAGGAGTTTTCCAGGAGTTTGCATTTCATCATGGAGTTTTTGTTTAAACTAGATTTTTGAAGGAAAAAAAAAAAAGTGATGGATGCTAATTAGGAGAAAGGAGAAGGGAGGAAGATACGATTATCCAAGACTTGGTGGCCCTCAAGTGTGGCTGCTGCTCCCTTTTTATAGGGAGCAGGAGTAGAAGAGACGAGAAACGTGTTATCTTTCTCTTCAAATATTCATAGCGTTCCTGCTGCAGAGGAGCAAGGCTACCAAGACTTTATTAGATATTTCTGCTGTTGGAAAAGGAGATGAGGTTGGAAGCAGTTGTGGCTCTAACGTTCCTATGGGAACAGATAGGAGACGCAAGGCCTTGAATTCTCAACTGTAAGGGGATTTGTCAAGAAAGGTGAGAAAAGTATTTAATGTCTGATTTGAGCGGGAAACTAATATCCGTTCTTTCCCCGATTGGCTTCTGACTGCGAGTTTTTTCCCTACTGAAGAGGAGACAGGATCCTGTGCAGCGTCTTTGAGGCTGCTTTCGCTGCTCCATGGCCACAGAGTTAATTACAAGCTGGACAATGAGAAGCATGAGTCCATCCTGCCGCTGTTTCACTGACTCAGCCATTCAGGGCTGGTTTTGGATGGAGGGCGGGCAGCAAAAAGACTGTTGGATGAGAAGGGAAACACGGCTCAGTTCCATATAGCCGTGGTGCTTGTGGAGCAGGGTTAGTAACCCCGTCTGAATGAACACTCCAGACTAAACTGTTTCTGAATCCACTCTTGCCACCCCATTTGAAGTAGATAAGATGTTCAGGGCAGATACATCTATTTTTTTCCACTGAGCTGCAGCCTATGGTTAAAGCAAGCTCCTAGGAAGTGCAGGACTTTGCCCAGTCCTTTCTAGCACGCTGCTCGTCCTGGGGAGCTCGGCTGACATGCTGTAAGTAGGTTCTCCCTGGTCGGAAAGGTTGGGGTGGTGTAAAATTCACAGTATATCAAAGGAAAACAACTGCATTCGGTGACCTAAGAGGAATTGCAGTTCCACAGTTAAGTTGGTCTGTAAATTGAAAAGGAAATGGCGAAAAGAGCTTGATTAATGAAGAGGTTTAGGTTTCTAACAATGTGTGTCTTGTTTCCAGCAGAGTTCAGTGAAAAGGAGGCACCTGCCCAGGGGTGGTGCCTTGCTGGCTCTTAGATGGGTGCGCTTCCTGGTCACCAGCAGCAGCTTTTTTGTTTTTTAAAAGAGAAGAAATCTAGTGGTTCTGGCAGTTTTTCACGGTAGCTAAAGGCTTAGTGAAAGAAGGGGTGTTGGTCTTACTCACCTAACAAGGTCTGATTTAAAACCCATCATTTTGCACTTACCTCTTTGAACATGAAAGGGAACTTTCTTACATCTATATGATTTTTTTTTTTTTTTAGCTGTGCATCCTGTCTTTGACTGTTACAAAGTCAACACAATATGGCCAGTGAGCAAAACGTGGCCCGTGGCTCACATCTGATCATAGGAGCAGTAGGTATGGTGTTTGAGACTGCACAGGCACGCTTTGTCGGCGCCGTGGGGAGTACTGTTTGCTGGCGTAGCGCTAAAAAGAGGTGTTGGGACCCTGACTGAAGCTGCTGTGCTCAGTGGAGCTTTTCCTTTTGGGACCTTCCAGGGCTGCTTCTGCCACTTTACCTGCACTGTGACTGGGTTGCCGTCAGCAAACTGGGGACTCCCACCTGTAGGTTATGGTCTCCTTATTTTATTATAAGGGGGATAACTCTTCCCGCCCCTCAAAACTATGGGTCTTCAGTTTGAGCAGGTAGCTGACCATTAAATATGATTACCTGCTTGGTACTTAAAAACTTCACTCTGCTGTGCTTAGGGCAAATAATACTGTTTCTTCATAGTCTTCACATTTTCTGTGTTACCAATGTTGTAGAATGCAATTTGAATTAAGATCACTCAGGTGTGCAGAAAAGTGCTTCAGTTAAAGAACAGCTCTGCCTTCTTTGTAGCCTCTATACTGAGGGCGCTTACTGAAGACGGAACTATTTAGAGAACATGATTTCAGTGTCTTTGTGGAGGGAGGGAAGCTCACCCTAGAAAGGGGCGGGGGGGGGGGGGTGTTGAGCTTCTCGGCTGCAAAAATCAAAGTTTTATCTCAGATTTCCCTAAAATTAGTATGTCAGAATTGTAGGCACTTGAAGAAAAATTGACAATAAGTTGTGTGCTTCTGGTGTGTGTCTCTTGTGTTCTTCAGAGATGGATGGCGCAAAGGTCACTCCGCGGCCCTTGCTGGCAGCCTGGAGCAGGAACACGATGCCTGGCGCTCTCGGCTGCGGGAGGGGTGTTAAAGCGGCAGGCTCTGGCTGTATTCATTCCCCGTCTTCTATTTCATGTTTTACTTCTGGATTCTTTGCCTCCCATCCTGATGATGCTTTTGTTTGCTAAATCCTTTTCCAACTGACTGGGTCAGAAAGTAAAGTTGTTATTGTACGTTTTGGTCAGGGGTTGCCAGATCTGGTAGCCAAATGGAAGTGAGGCCACTCGAGCGCTGGGGCTCGGATCCAGCCAAAAGTGGGGCTGAGCATGTAAGTCCTAGTAGGGCCACACATACGCACACAACACATATGTGAATGTACGTGTGTGTGTGTGTATATATATATACGCACTCTTGTGACAGCCGGGAGGAGAGCCAGGGCAGAGGCTCTGCTTCTCCGTGGAGGTTAATGGGGTTCCCCTGCCTGCCGTAGTGCCTCTGCGCTCATGGAGATGAGCCTTTGGTGCATGATGGGTCTGGGAGGAGCCGGGTGAGGCTGTTATTTGGGTTCCCCCACTTGCCATAGTGCTTCTGTGCTACTGTGTGCATAGGTGAGCTTTTTATCCCATAACCTAACACGTTTCAAAGACCAGATTGTGTCTCTGCCCCTCCGCTGCTTCTTTCATGTTCAGCCTGTCACTGGTGGAAATGCATAATTTTTCCATTTTGCTGTGTTCGTCTCCTCCCTGGCGTATTAGGGTGAAGCGTAGGGAGAGGGAAGGAGGCATGTGTAGGCTGCTGGCGTTGCAATTTAAAACCTACTCGTGGAAAGGATTCTTGTGTCCTTTGTGTACTTCTTTTTTCCTATTCCATATTAACTTGAGGCTGGCAGCTGGAACACCTTTTAAAATTTCAGCGGTGCCAGGAGAGATCATTGAACTGACGGTGAATTATTCACAGTGTCATTCCGCCACTAGTCCTATTTCCTTACTCCGGAGTGATTGTTTTGGCCTATTGGTGTCATTCATTCAATTGAAGTGGAATACTGTATTCTGGTGCCTGCTTTTCTGCTGGACACTCTGATACTAGTGGTGACTGAGGAGTGCAGCGAAGGAAGGAAGAAGCCTGTGGACATTCATTTCTTCCAGTTTAAAGAATGCTTGAATTCATTATGTGTTGGGCAAGTCATTGCACAAAACTGGATGCTGTAGCAGGCTACGCTTACTGGGTGAGTCTGCTCTGCTGTTTTCCTCTTTGCAACGAAAATAAAATCATAAATTATCATGTAGCTTTCTGCCACAGGGTATATTGGACGCTGTGCATCCTAAGGTAGGCAAAAAGATTAGTTCTTCATGTGAAGAATAGCGACACTAATATGTATAAATAAGAGTTCTTCATTATCTTGCTTCCAACAGCAACCTAATCACTAACTGGTTCTGATAATGAATTCCCCACACAGGGAAAATCCTGCAGTATTTTCATCAGGTGCTCTTTTGTAATGCACCTCTTGACATGTCCCCCCACTGCTACAGGGCTGAAGGAAAGAATGCACAAAACTGGACTGACTGATGGATGGCTGCATAGGGGAAAGGCCGGAGAGAAGTGACTGAGCATGGATTCTTGAGGTCACTAGAATCTGATTTTTCAGATCTTAGAGCCGTAGATTTTTTTTCCCTGGAGTAAGTGTGTTGTCTGTGGAGTGTGGGAAAGACTGCCAGCAAGAATGCCGTGAAGGTATGCGAGAAGCTACCTGGTGTCTGAATGCAATTGTCACGACATCTCTTATTGAGGACTCAGGAGAGCACCTTCTCAAAGAGATCGTGATTACAGTCATATTTTGGAAAAGAATTCGAGCCACCTGACAAGACTCTGCTGTAGCTGTTGTCCTCCCGTGCTGTTTTACACACAGATGGTCTCGGGCGGTGATTGGAGGATAACGTAGTTTGCTACTCCTGTGGGCTTCGCTTGGTGGTCTGCGAAGTCTGTGCAGAGTTTGTCTCTTAAAACATTCCTGCAAGAATGCAGGCATAATTCCTAAAATTCCTTTTCAAATGGGCTGGGAACATTTTTCCCACATTCCCCAGAAAAGAACTGTAGGGAATCTCAGCTTGGATGTTTGTGCCTGCGTTCAGAATTTAAGGGGCTGAGTGAAGAAATTGAGGGAGGGAGTAGCACAGGAATTTATGATGCGGAAGAGCTCAGACCTGGGCTAGGCTTATGCTGTAGGTGCTTGATTATGCCTTAATCAGCTGGGTTAATTGCAGTATAATATTGCTCTGAAGCCTTTGAGCTCTAATCAAGAATGAAGTTCTGAATCCAGTATTATAACTGAAAAAGATGAAATACAGATTATTTTGTTTTGCAGGATTTGAAAGTTCACTTGCGATGACAATCAATGAATTAATTCCCAAACCCCGGATCTTGTGCTTGTGATCTCTTCCAAGATTATTCTAACATTCTCATCAAGGACTGTTTCAGGCATTTACTTCTGAAGCCCAATTGAAAGAGCTTGACATGAATGGACACTTCATGGTTAATTGTAATATAATTAAAGGCGAGGGGGGGAAAAAGTCCACACCTAGATAAATCCTGCAGAAGGCATTGCCACAAAGGCACTAAATTTAATTACAGGGATAATGATGCATTGCCTACAGCATAAGAGGAAAAAGTACTTTCTCTTCTAATAGCCTAAAACTGTGTCGGCTCAGAGCCAATTACTTGTCCTGGAGTATATCTGAATAAACAGCTTTTTTCCCCTCTTATAATCCTGCTTGGATTATAAGTTCGAGTGTGAAGGCTCATTTAGCATTTGAAATTCTTATCTGCTAGGCTAGAGAAAAGGTGGCTTCTCTTATGGAAATCAATTGAAAAAAGCATCCTTTTCCAAACAGCTCGTGGAGTAGTGATCCTTTCCGTTTTCTGAGTATGAGACTGCCTCTGTTCGTTAAGTTCTCTGGAGAAGATTTGGGGTCAGCTTCTGTTCTTTATCTTATTGGTGGGAAAGTGAAATTGCTTTCCTTTGTTTTACAAAAACTGCAAAGTTACTGATGTCTTAATTTGCCAATAGGCTTCAGTTCAATAGAGAGAGAAAGATTTGACCTGGGACCACCTGGCATTTGTCCAGGATGTGCAGCAGCCAAGTCCCTGAGCATTCATCCTCACAGCTCTTGGATTTGTACCTGGGAGCAGATAACAAGGCTGCGTACAGCTCTGAGGATGACCCTGCTGATATTCTTCAGGAAAGATGACGTTTTTCTTGTTCAATTCAGACAGGCATGGACTTCAGTGATCGTTTCAGGAGGAGCGCGTTACGCCAGTCCACCCTTTTTAGCAAAGAGAATAGCACAACTGAGTCAACTTGGAAAATAGGATGAATTTTTTTCTGGAGGGTCTGTGGCTGGGTGCCAGGCAAGCTGTGTGGCTGGGCTGTTTTGTCTAGCAGATCTCTTGGTGCGGTGTTTGTTCACAGGTAACGTGGCTAGTCTTGTTTCTTTCTCCTTTGCGGTTCACTGGAACCAAACTGATGCTGTTTAGAAGGAGCTTGTACCTAAATTTTGTCCGCTTCTCTTTGGCAGGGAGGAGATACCTAGCTCCTTTCCCAGTCCCTCTTTTCTGATCCCTTTCATCTTATTTTCACGATTCTCCTCTCTATGTTTTAGTAACCATGGTTTTGATTTAGGTTCTGAATAGTCTCCTGCTGCTTTTTTGTACCTCCTACCACGGCCCTTAGCAGTCTGCTACACCGGAGTTAGTGGACTCCTGTGTGTGGTTAGTCTGTGATTCCTGCTCTCCATTAGCTTGGGGAAGAATCGTTCCTGATTTTCTTTCAGTATAACCCGTTGTTAGCCGCAGAAACAGACAGTTGCAATCTGTGCTTTTCAATTCATGTCTGTACAGCTGCTTGAAGCTAAGGAATGCTTTTTCAGGGTGTTTTGACTGCTGCAGCTCTCCTCTGGTCACATGGGATGTCTGCTTCTGCCTCACCTCCTTTCACCTTGCTTTTGTCCATCTTTGCTAAACTTATTCTAGGTACAGAGCTGGATGGCCAAGACGGTAGTGATGCTGTCCCTGTAGTGACGGGCATTTCTAGCTCTGACCAACATGTGCTTAGTGACTTCTCCAGCAGTGGCTAACGAGAGACAGCAAGGAGTATATAGGAACAAGGAGGGTGCTGGCAACAGGGAGAAAAACGTGTCTTCATGAAAATATCAAGGCAACTCTTGGTACGGGCTAGAAATGCTTTGCTTACATTGAGATCTTACACAATTAGCTACAGACTATGCCATGCGTGCGTTTGTATGAAGGAGGAGATGATAATCCCCACAGTCCGCTCCGTGTAGCCACGGTGTATAACCTTCTTCTGCAGCCAGAGTAATGAAATGAGCAGTAAATAGCTCGTTATGTGATGTTTCTGGTAGAGGCCTAAGGAAAGTCGGCTGGAAAGCATCTTGCAACTGGGCTTTTGAAGGAGCTGTAAGGTAGAGTGGAAAGGTATAGGTGGTCAATATATCAAAGAGGCACCTGAAGAAAATGGGGGAGTGCTAATTTAGGCAATGTGTGAGAACTTGGGCACACTGTGAGGAGGAGATGCTCCGGCTGAGGAGAGGAACGTGTGGCCGGGCTGCCTGTAGCACTGAGTTTGTCCGATGTTTTGGGGAGCAGAGGATGAGATGGTAATCCGCTGTTCAACTCCAGGCTCTGTAGTGATGAACCCACAGAGAAAACCAGGCGGAAGTCTGAGAGAACCGAATAAAAGTTTGAATAAATGCGTCTGAGAGTAAGAGTATTTGCAGGACTCATAGCTGGAAAACTAGAGGACTCCAGAACTTGAGTAGATCTTCTAAAATTGAGTCGTCTAAATAATTACTGAGCTAGAAACTGAATTCTCCGCTCATCGACTGGCTCTCCCTGGGGAGCAGCGGGAAGGGATGTTTGCTAGCGAGGGGTGGGTTGAGGTGTGCGTGCTGCGGACCTGCCAGGCGAGGCACAGCCGCCGAGGGCCCGGAGGTTTTGTAGATGAGCTACGCGTGCGGCGCGTGTGCTGTATGTGTGTGCAGAAGGTGCCGCGCGTGGGGGTTGCGGAGGAGGGATGTGTGTGCTGGCGTTGAGAAGCGTAGCTAATGGAGGCTCTGTCTGAAGAGAAGGGCTTTTTAGCTCAGGGTTATGGAAAGAGAGAGATATATATAAGGCTTAAATATGACACGAGATCAGAGAAACCTGGGCTTGATTCATCCTTGCTTACATAAGCAAAATGAAAATAGGATTCCTGCCTTCTATCGCACACATCCAAATCTGAGATTCGGGTAGAGTCTAGCTGCTTCAGCTTGGCAGGATTCAGCCCAGGATTTCACTTTTATCTTGCTGTGTCGTTAGGGGGCTGCTGGACGGACAAGAATTTCTCGGAAGAGGAGGAAGCAGTTGGTCTGCTTGTCCCGGTGATGAGTGGTACGTAGAGGTGTGGGACCTGCGCTGTTGTTTGCTATCTTGTGCCTCCTGCAGCAGCGCTTGTACGTGTGTGGTTATAGCATCTTCATCTGAAGCATCTGCCTGGGGAAGGTGGCGTGAGGGAAAGCAAACTAAACCACAGGGGAACTGCCCAGATTTGATTTCCGCTGGGTCTGAATTTGGGACTTAATTTCCGTAGCCGGGAGGGAGTTGGAGCTGCGTGCGCTGCACAGTCGGTGATTTTACTTCTCACAGGCACGCTGCACTCTTCCTCAGCGATCTCCTCTGGATTCCTACCGGACAAGCCTTTTGGGCTAGAGAACAGCTGTCAGCAGCTGGAAGGAGGAGCTCTGCTTGCCTTAAGATCCTCTGAGGCGTCTTAACAACAAAAATGTGGAGGGCTGCAGAGCAGTGTAATCAAGGGAAGCCACAGAAAATGCGGAGACTGAAAAAGAAAAAGGGAGTAAGAGAATGACAGACTAATGGGGGAGTGGGTTGCCAGAGGAGAGAAAAAGCTGTATAAAATCTAAAGGATTGGGTGAGGAGATAAGGGAGGCTTTCAGAAAGCAGTGTGCATAGGTGTGCGTGCGGGAACAGGACTGCTCCGAGCACGGGAAGGTGCCGTTCCCAGCAGGTTCGGGGCTAGGTATGAGAGAGGAGCGCGCTGGTGTGTCCCTGACCGTGGAAGGAGGCTGCTTTCAAAGCTCGTGCGTGTACAGAGCAGCGCAGATTTCGGAGGGTCTCTGTGAGGTGACTGGGATTCGGGTTCCTCCAGCACGGAGCCCTGGAGGGTGCTATTTATAGCAGCAACCACTGAGGCAGGAAAAGTTTGCTCAAGCTGTCATTTGTGTAAGCCAGAGAGCTGGAGTCTAGCTCTCCCTCCCTCTTCTGCTCTTGCTTGCTTCAGATTTTCACTGTAATTAGCAAGCTTTACATGAGCCGGGTCAGAGCTGGCAGCTTTCTTTAGAAGACTGTGTTCTCCAGGCAGGAATAAGGAAAGATTTTTTTTTTTCTTCTGGGAATACTGAGCCTGATAATTTGTTTTATTTTGAGGGCTGTTCTCGTGCACTGAGGTGGAAGCCGCGAGATGGGAGGGGCAGAACCACATTTCTTCTGAAGTTGCAGCAGCAGAAGCCAGCATCTGAACACCCAGAGTTAGGCTTTAAACGTGAGCTTTGAGCTTAGGAGGGAGAGAAAAATCTTTTTGAGATTCTAATCTGTGCTAATTTGGGCTGGTCTAGGATGAGAAAAGCATGTGAGTCAATCCAAAGCTGTTCTGCTGTCATTTACCTTGAAAGCCTGTTTCCTTTGGGTACTCGAAAGGAAGCTTTTCAGATTTTAAAGTGATGGATTGAGAACAGCGGAGGGTCAGTGTACAGATACAGATGGTTAATATCTGTTTCTCTGACAGACGGTGGCAACGCTCTGTTGTCACATGCTGTAAGGCCTCTAACGGCATATATATGTCAGTGATATTATCCGAGTCAAGGAAAATTCCAAGCTAAAATTCAGAATTCTCTGCTATAGGATTTTAGCAAATATAATTTGGAGTTTACACTGTGTGGGGTGTACATTAAAGGTAGTCACTGCTGTGCTGACGCTGGTAAAAATCCCTACTTGTGTGTGTGCCTGGGCAACACGCACATCCTTCACCAGATAGAGCTCATTACTTCGGTGCTTGATCTTTACTTCGTTAATGCCCCAGGGTAAACATTCAAGTGAAAGTGGATACGCTCCATGATATGGGCACGTGGCCTGGATTCGTGCCAAGAGAAGCCCTCCTCTGGATGGTAGGAGATTATTAGACTTCACGAGATCTTGTTGGGGAAAAAAATGGATTCGGGGTGGGTTTTTTTTTTTGAGGTTACTTCTGTGAAGTCAGTTATACTGAGGAGGGGGAAAGATCTTAACGTAGAGTGAGGTTTCTAAATTGGATGCCATAAATACCACTTTAGGTTCTGTTTTGTTAAACGCGTTTGCGAGAATAACTGATACTGCTGCTTGCAGTATATCTTGGTGCCAGATTAATTTTCGGTGAAGGCTCCAAGAAATCCAGAGTTGTGGGCAAGGAATAGAAGAGATTCTGCTTAATAAAGTGCAAGGCTGATGCTCTCAGGAGGAATAAGCTATTGGGAAGTGGGAACCTGGGAAGGTTTGGGGAGTAATGGGAGAAGGCAGATGTGTGTTTGTGATGAAATACAAATGCTTTATTTTCAGGGAAATCACAGCGTTTGAGAATACTCCCTTTTTGAAATACCGCTGAAGAATGAGGTTGGCCCCTGGAATAGCGTGTTGGTGTCTCTCTACTGGGAGTTTCATTTGAACGTTGGAAAAAAACAGCTCGGGGATTGCAGGGCACTGGTAGGAGAAGTGGACTTCTAGGGGTTTGTGGTTTTGGAGTGACCTGTTAAAAGATAGCTGGGAAATGGGTTAACTGCTTTCATGGGGCTGTTTGTGGGAGTAGAGATGTAATGGGAGACCACTTAGCAAAGGGTAATTCGTTGTGAGTTATAAGGAGCAGTCCTTAGTGGTGAATGACATGGAAAAGCAGTGAGAGCTTAATTGTTTGAGTCATTTACAATAACCTAGGGAGAGCTCTTAAATTCAGATCTCATCCTGGGTGATTTAAGGACGTGACAGAATATGCATGGCCTTTGGGGTGTATGACCTCGATGACCCAATCTTTTCAGTCTGATGTCTAAGAATGTAAGATACAGGCATGTTCTTGCCCAAAGTAAAGAATATGAAGCAAAAGTGGCAAGCTGAACCCAAGTGGAGGCACAAGCCGTCCGGCGAGATCAGCAGATGCATTTTAGTGCAAATGTAAAAGTCGGAGACCAGAGAACCAATGTAGGGGCCAGATGTTTGATTAGAAACCGAGCTGTCAGCCCGGGGTCCCACGATCAGGGACGTGGTTGAGGGAAACGGCTGGAATAGAGGCAGCACCAGTAAAATGAGAATAGATTATATCCAAGTAAGGTTTAGATTCTCTGAAGCCGATTTCCAACGTAGTTGAGCCTGGCACCTCCATGTAGTTAGCATCCACATTTAATAATTACAAATTGTATTAAAAACAGGTGCATTAGGGTGTAGTCTGCCAAAGAGCTTGCTGCATAGCAGTGATTCCCGGCGTTTTTGATTTGCTACTGGGCATATAGCTGCCTAACCACTTTGTAATGGGATGTGAGAAAAGGGGGGAAAAAAAAAATATCCCAAGATAACTGGGTTGTGAAACAGAAAAAGAAGCATGATCTGTGAACCCTGGTCAACAGGGGGTTGCAATGTGGAGTGAGAAGCTAGAGGCCCTGAAATTCTGCGTGTGTCCCTGTTGCGCCTGATTATATCCCCTTCAGTGCCGGAGGGAGGGAGAAGAGCCACTGTTTCGAATTCCTTAGCATCTTTCCTTTCCAGAGACACCTTCCCTTCCTGTATCAAGCGGTCCTTGGATGTGAGCAGAGCCAGCGTTTCCTCCTTCTGTCCTGGCAGTTGCACGTGGAGGAAACCGCTCCGCAGCGATCCTCTTCACTCGGGAGCCTGGTGTTGCCTCTCTGCTGCTTGAAGGGGTGTGCTTCTGCTTGCCTGCACGCTTTTTTTTGGGGAGGGGAGCAGGGAAGGACTGCCAAGGAGCGGTGTTGACCGCGCAGTTTTCCCGGAGTTTGGCACTGATCTTCCATTCTCCCACTTCTTTCGCTCTTCTCGTATTGGCAGCGGTGGTCCGTTTCGCTCCCGTAGAATGACTGGTGGCTTTCCCTGTATGTGACTCATCCTCTAGGGAATTCCTGAAGCAATGAGTCAAGTTATTGGGAAAACTGTTTGCCCACTAGCGTAAACTAAGAAGCCGGGGAGCCTGCCTGTGGTATCGTAGAGAGGCAATAATTTTTCCGTGTGGCTGGAGTTGTCCTCTCTCTTCCTAAAGGCAGGTCACTTCAAGGTTAGCTGTAGCAGGGATACATTGCTGAATATCTTTATTTTCACCTTGAAATATGCTCCTCCTGATATTTTTTTTGTGTTCTTTTGTTTTTGGTGTTGTTTTTTTTTAAGGTGGCTGATGTGATAAGCATCCCAGGGTGGAGTAAAAACCGACAGATTTGAATTTACCAGTATTGTAGTGAAAAATAGCTTGCCTAAAGAAATGAGGCTGTCAGATTGGCACCAGTCAGCTGCATCTGAAATACTCCTTTCGTAAGTACTGTTTCCCACTTCATTCTGCCCTGGCTGGCTTAACCCAGCCGTTGTTATTTTTCCTATAGACAAACTAACGGTTGTGTGGTTTACAACCATGAATTAACAAATTTTGAATACAGCTGTGGGATATTACAACAAAAACAAAGGACTTCGATCCCCAATAATTGTGTCCAGGAAAAATTAACTGTTGTACCGCATATGTGAGTGTGGGTTGGCCGGGGTTGTTCGCGTTCCCTGCTGATGCTAGTCAGATTTGGGGCGCTGAGCATTTTTGAAAGCGAGGTGCGTCTTGTACCTACAGACTTAGATCAGCTCGTCCAAATTACGTCTTTCCACATCCTTTCCCTGCCCCATCCAAGCCAAGCTTTTCTTGTCACTGGTTGCTGATTATTAAACATTAGCAGATTTTATTATCCTGTGGAACAGCAAGTTCTATTTAAAATACAAAATTAGTTTCACTTTTTAATACATATTTTCCCCCTAGCAACTTGGACATTATTTTTGCTCAAGCTTGGAATCGTCAGAAAGCTCAGATTGTGGGCTTCGCTAGCACAAAATGTAGGTGGTTGCAGATATGTCGGCATTGATACAACGATTGGGTGTTGTTTTTAACTAAATTAGTGTCAGCAGACTTGGATTGTGCTCCTTCTCCACTCCTAGGTTTCCGATAAAGTGGCTCATTTTAAGGTAAGCTTATCTGTGGACTTCTGTTGTTTCTTGACCAGTTACTCATGAAGACTTAATTTTCTGTAGTCTGACAAGTACGAAGCTTGGAGTTAAATTGTGCTCCTACTGAGGTCAAGGAGAAACGTACTAGTAATTTTGGAGGTGTAGGGTGAGGCTCTTATCTCTCTCAGAACATTATTCTTTAATTTGGGCAGCTGAAATGTCTCACGGTGATCATTGTCTTTACGTAGTAAAATGAAAGTGCTTTTAAGAGGAGGACTGTGTTTATCCCTACAAACTTCTTCCTTTTTGCCCATGGACAAATTCTGGCCTGTGGAGTATTCATGCGGGGGGGGGGGGGGGGGGGAAAGGGAGGGGAGACTTCAGATCCTGCTAGTTTGTGGGGTTTTTTCCTATTTACATGCACATCTTACTGCAGCTGAGGCAGCTGGCACCCTTGGCAAACGCACTTAAGTGCACTCGGTAGAAATGTGTACCCTGCGCAGGAGAGGGTGCTGAGAGCGCTGCCAGGGTAGCGGTGTTCAGCTTGTAAGTCGTCACACAGGGTGGTACAGAGATGGTGGGGGGGGGGCTCAGGGGATATCCGCCCGGAGGGAACCGTTGTGATCGACGGCATCCTCGATTGGTGGGACTGCGATTGCAGGGAACAGGCTCTGAACTGATAGCTGATTAGAGGAGGTGTGTGCCAAAGTTGAGATTTTGTTTGTTTCCTCTTTAATTCAGTGGATCCCTTATCCTGCTTTTAAGTAGTGATTGTAAAGTTGTGAACAAGTGCTGGCAAATAGTAGGGTTTTGGCACCATTTAACTCTACTTAGGACCTTTCCATACTCTTGCACTAAAACAATATTTGCAAGATAATACTTTTTTTTTTTTCCCCCTGAAGACAGCAACACTGTGGATAAGTACATACCAACCAGATATGTTGGTTGTTCTAGTGTCTCTATAATCAAAAATAATCATTCAGAAAATCTATTTCAACTCAGATTGTATCTCAGCTTTGCAAAGAATAGCTTTATTCCTGAAGGCAGCAGTGGTATACCTACCGGCCCTCCAAAAGTAAGAGCTGCTGTCACAGGCTGAAGGTGAGAATTGTACCCGGTTTCCCCCTGCATATTGCATGTTTGTGTGTTATTCCATTGAATGGAGGCCAAAGAGATGTTGCCAACGTGTGTTTGTTGTTGTTTTTCTTAAATGTTCACTTTCTCATGTTGTTGTTAGACAGGAGAAAAGTACTAATCCTTGCAGTTGCAGAGAAGTGCTTGAAAACTTGAGCCCTTTGAGTGCAGAGCCCCAAAATCGGACTTAAATATTTTAATAGTAGCATCGCTTTTTAAAAAATACTTGGGGAATTTTGAGGTCTGTTAATGGTTTAGACTACCTGGGATTATCAATACTGTTGCTCAAGAACAGGCGATGTGTCAGCGTTGGGCCCTTTGTGGTGTGTTGTGCACAAGCATTGTTCGACAGGAAAATAACCAGTTTGGAGTGAATAGCAAATGTCGTACTGAATCTTCTGCATTGGTAGTAAGGTTTTTGAGAGCTGATTTATTTTTTTCTTTCCTCATGAGAGAAGAGGAACCGTTTAAGAAAAACTCTGATAAGAGGCTTTTGAAATTCGAGGGGATAAATTGTAAGGCTGAGGTTCAAGAAGGCAACAGGTAGGAGATGTTGTCTGTGTTTGAGGATAGTGTGGGACTCATGAGAGCTATTTCTACCCAAGGCAAGAAGTGTTTGGCATCAGGGACAAAGAGGATGGATTTAAGCGAGGAGCACATGCTCTTTGAAAACATCTCGATGTGTTAATGCTGCCTGAGGCAAAGGGGCTTTGTGAAGAAATATTAGGGAGGAATAAGCCGAGGTGGAGATGGGCCAGTGTTCGGCCAACTGGCCAGTCTGTTCTTGTTACTACCAATATATTCCTGTGACCGTCACCGTTGCGCTTCCAAGGGTGTATTTATGCCAGCAGTTACAATTTAAGCTGGTGGGACATACAGATAAGTTCTTGTCCTCTGGGTTTTGAAGGTCAGTTTATACTCCGAGAGGTATTTTGGGTATTTGTGTCAGTGGGCAGTATTGTAGTTCCAGATCTAACCTAATCATATTACTTCTGTAGTGATGACATTGTAGTGAGATGATTGTGGTGCAGTGGCCTTATCCTGGGGGAGCTGCATCCGAAATGTGCCAGGCCACGAGAGGCTTTTGAACCTTTCCTTTCTCAAACCCGATGGCTCAGTCCCATGGCTCTGGCACTGACTCATTTTATTGCCTTCCCCTTGGAAAAATGGGAGATTGTAAAGGAGAATCTTAAAAGGAGATGTAAAATTGATATTCCACAATGAAAGACCCCATTGATTTTTGCCAGCATTCCCTGCCCGTGCTGAGCAGTCTGTAGCTTGGTTGTAAATATGGCTCCTAGACATTACATTAATACATACAATAGTCTTTAAAGTACAGATCTGTTCCCTTAATCCTATTCAGTCATGCTAGAACTATCCTCGCGACCTTCTGGCAGCTGCTGTACCATCTCCCCCCAGGGAAGGAGCTTTCCCTGCAATTCCTGCAGGCTTCGCTCGCAGTAGATATCTTCTGCCGCTTGCAAAAGGCAGCTCTGTCTTGGAAGCGCTCATCTTCCTTTGGTGCTGTGTAATTTATCCCCACACTATATTATGAGCCTCTGCTCCACATTGTGTGTCTTGAGTAGGTGTTCCTCCCTCTTCTAAGATGCTCTGAGATATTCCCACCCTGGAAGGGCACTTTTAAAAAGTTTGGGTATTTTTTTTTTTCATCTGTCCTACCACTTATTTCTGCTGCTTCTTGCTAATCTAATAGTTGTTGTGGGTAAATTATAAAGGGGAGATAGACAGTGACAGACGTCGCTGTCTAGTTCGTGCTGCGCTCTGGGTCCTGCAGGAGGTGCTGGAGGGAGAGATGGGCTTGTGTGCGTGCAGACATTGGCAAGCAAATGCCTCCTCGCCAGCTTCAGGACACTTTGTATGGATGTAACCACATCCCCCCTTCTCCCTGCGAGGGAAGAACAATTCCCAGATTGTGAGGAACCAAGCTCAGAAACAGAAAGAGCTCCAGTGAAGGCCCTTAAAAATAGCTGGGCAAGGACTGATGAAGTTTGATCCAAGTTCTAATTGATGATTTCCGTCAAGTACAGTAAGTGCTTATAGAAAAGCGTGCTTAACGGGAACAGGAGGTTTCTGTAAGCAGCAGGGACGATGACCCAACCTGGGGTGGAAAGTCTGTGTCCCACGTGGGACCTGCTTGTGAGGAAAGCAAGGATGTGAAGTTTCAGGTAGGGGTGAATTGGTGGGGCTGGAACCCTGTTAGTGAAGCGCTGTTTCAGGGGAAGGATTTGTATTTGATGAACCAGCAGATGTTTAAGGGTCAGGAACTGTGCGGTTAAGTATGCTGAATATCATTTTTCGTCACCCAAATTTAGCAAATGAGGTTATTTTAAAACGCTGTTGCTTTTTTAGTTCACTTCAATATAAAAACACTTTGGCATCTACAAGAAGTACAGAGATCTTCAATAAATCTAATGAATAACTTGCAAAAGAGGGAATGCAGGTATACTGGCAAGGGGCAGAACATGGTCCTGGTGACAGAAGGAGGTGAGGAAAGTGGTGCAGCGCTGCGGGGGAGTACTTGCGGTTCCCATCCTGTGTGGTAGGAGACAGAAGGCACTTCTGGAGGACCAGACCGCATGGAGTTAATCTGGAGGTGTTCAGACACTGTCCTGGGCCTGCCTGGGCTGCTAAGATGACTCTTGGAGCTTACTGTGGAGGTGCCCCTCATCTCCTTTGTGGGCTCCTGAGCCAGGCTGGAGCGCCCGTACTGCGCCCTCAGGACAGGCGTCTCCGGATACCTGGGCAAGGGGACCCGGGGGTGCCGGCAGGGGGGAGGGAAGCTGATGCTCCCAGAAAGGTCTCTGCTGCAGTCGCACAGGCAAGCGGAGGAGCAGAGCATCACCCCCAAGGAAATGCTGCTGTTCGAGCTGCCAGGACACAAAGCTCATCTCCTTTCAGTTTTCCAGATGGATTTTCCTGAGCGGCTCTGGCAGATGATCTGTGAGAGCTGGCGGTCCCGGGCTCTGACTTCTCAGCGGGACAGCAGGTTGGGGCTGGGACGTTCCCTGGGAACGTGGTGGCATTTCATCCAGTACTGCAGGGAGCGTGCCACTGGGAGGATGAGCATGCCAGTACACGCCGCTGGGTTTCTTCAGAGCAGTAAAGGGCTTTGTCCTGTAGTGACTCCTGCAACCATCTACAGAGCTAAGACCTAAAATCTCCTTTCTTTTGGGCTTCCTGGAGCACCAAGCAGTGAAGGTCTGGCTGCTGGGCTTTGAACAGTTATTATTTTGAGGGAGTTTGGGTGAATAATACTGTAGGACTCCAGAGCTGAGGCGGAATTTGGGGAGACCAGCTGAAAAAGGGTATGGACAGATTCGAAACACAGATGAGGTGGGTTTGCTTTGTCCTACCTGGGTCGTGTGTAGTCACAAACAGGTCACCGTCTCGGGCTGGGGGAAAAGGTAGGTGAGGAATGGATTTGGGCCAGCAGGGTGTCGTCCTGCTAATGCCTCTGTGCGGACATCGCTGGTGGTCTGTCAAAGCGAGAAGAAACTATTGGCACTGATGGGTCCAACTTCAGTGTGATGTTGGGCTCCCCATCTTTTGCTTGGCAGCAATAGCGAGTAACGGTCTGAACCAGGAGGCGGTTTTTGGGTGATGGAGGTGGAGCTGGTGAGTCTGCAAGCCCTCGTAGATGCAGGGATGAGGGTTTGCAGGGGGTTAGCGTGTTGGGCTGTGTGGGTGCAGATGTGCCTGGGGTGTCCGTGTGACGCTGTGAGCTTAAAGCAAATCCTGCGTGTGGATTGGGGTGGTGGGGAGTAGCTGATTCTCTCCTGGGGTGTTGGCGTGGTGTGGGTGGTCTCCTGTGGTGCAAGATCTACTCAGCCCTTTTCTTTCAGCTATGGCTGTGTTCAGCTTGTATTTACTTGTATACCTTCTTTGGAGGCTAATGTCAGACATGAGGGGATGTTGGATTAGACTAAATCTCCTAGGTTTAGCTGGAATGTTGTCTCGCTGTAGCATTTTTCTCCCTTGCTCTTTTCTCTAAGCCTTCCCCTACAGACAGCTAATTCTCCCCTTCCCCCACATCCTGTCATACCCCAGAGCATGTCACAAGGAATTAAGGGCTGAAAAGGCCTGGGAGAGGCTGCTTCTCTGGAACAGTCTCTCTTTTCTGCCACCGGGGTGGCCCCCTCTCTGTGCCCCTTTTGTGTCTGGTCCAATTCCCACCCCCTGGCCATTCAGTCCGTGCCAGAGGAGACACCAGCGGCCCTGAGCCTTTCCCAGCCCTGTTCCCGCAGCGGTGCCTGATGCCATCGGCAGTGGCCGAGGGGCTTCCCGCGCACAGCCGGGACTCCGAACCGAGCCTGAATCCCTGCCGCAGCTCTCCTGGTCCTGCCGGCTTCTTGGCAGCAAGAGAGGAGGAGGTTTGTGGTGCTGCGCTCGCTGCTGGAGGGCTTTCCTTCTCTCCCGTCACTGTGCATCTCTGACAGCATCGCCCGCTCTCGCTCCCGGTCCTCCTTCCCACAATTCACATACAATCTCCTCAGAATAGGGATGATGTCACTTCCTTCCAGAGGGTGCCGGGGGGGTGTGTGGAAGGGGGGAGTCACGACCCCTGGCTCGTTGGCTCTCTCAGCAGCCCCGATGAATAAATGAGGCTGCTATCTTGGAGGGAGGGAGTTGCTCTGAAGATGATGCCCGGCTCTGTCGGCAGGCAGTCACCACGCCGTCCTTCCCTTTGCTGAGTGGGATTTTCAATGGCTGCAAGAAGAGTTTGCTGTTCCCTCCTTCGCTCGTGATGTCTGGCTCTGTGGATATGCACTTTTCCTGAAATACCCTTACGGGAGAGAAGAATGTGCAGCGGCTGGACCACATGCCATGTAAGATTTCTGCTTCCGTAGATCCTTCTCTGCTGTGAGGGTCGAGGGCTCTGGACTCCTCGCACACAAAGCTTGTGCCTGCATGTGCTTCCCCTTAATTTCAGTGTTGGGAGCTTGGGGCTGCTCGTACTGGGGTTCGGGTTTCAAGATCCTGGGAATTTGTCACTCTCTGCAGCAATTTTAGGGGCAGTGCGAGGGATTCTTGCTGTTGCAAAACTAGGGTGAGTGGTCTCAGGGCTGTTTGCACTCTGACCTTCAGCTTTCCTCCCAATTCTCTACTAGATCCTGTCTTCATCTTTAAAATATAACTCCTGGGATGAAGCCAAAGAGTCCTCATGTGCTTTACTCTTTTTTTTTTTTGGGGGGGGGGGGGGGGGGGGGGCTGTACAGTCTCAGGCCTTCTACCATCTCCCTCCTTTCCAAACTGGGGGCAAGGCCCCAGACCTCATGGCTTAGATTCTTTTCAAAGACTTTGTATAGATAATTTGGGACTCTTTCTGCGGTGTACCGGGAACCTGGTAAGCATACAGCTAGGAGTGACCGTCCCCACAGTGAGGATTCTCGTGTGTGACAGTGAGGGACGGGCTGCTCTGCTCCGTCCCCGTCTGTTGCTGTGGATAAGGAATTCGGGTTCGATATTTGCTCCTCTTGCCGGTACCCTGCCTCTTCAACTGGCAGAGGGGCGGTGAAAGCAGGCAGAGAGCAACCGCTTGCGTCTGGAGAGGTGGCAGAGTTGTGGAAAGCGCGTTGGCGGGATGCAGCCGTACGCCGAGGGATGACGGGAACGGAGGTCTGAGCTTGGCTGGGAGGTGCGGTGGTGGCCAGAGGCAGAGTTGAATGAGCCCGCTGGAAAGCGCATCCGCGTATCCTGAGCAGGGTTAGCAATATTCAAGATATAAACGCTTCATACAGGCAGGAGGGTTATTCCCGGCAAGGCTAGAAGTTGCCAGATGGCTAGAGGAGTGAGCAGTTTGAAGGTAGAGCTGCAATGTACCGAGTGCTCTGATTATTATGTGCTAAGGAAGTGTGAATCCAAATGGTGTTGTAATTTCACATTCGCTTTGTTTGTGGAATAGAGCGTTTCCTTCACCCAAGTGAGTAACGTACTGGAAGCGTGTCAGCCTGTTAACTATGGAATCTCCCGGAAAGCGTGAAAGATTTGTGTAGGTTTTTCAATACTTGGTGACTGAAACGGGTGGGAAGGTTTAGTCCACCGGCCGTGGGTGTCGGGACAGGAGGGGGGACTCCTCTGTTTTTGAGATGGTCGGTCCAGTGGGTAAGTGATGGGATGACCACACCTGAGTGGTGAATGGGTTTTAGTAGGACGAGGCAGTTTCTGTTACTGCGGCGAGCAGTGCTGTGATACTGTCTGTGCTCTGTCACAAAACCAACACTTGTCTTGGAAGGTTCAAATTAGCTTAAATGTGATTATGTCGCTCCTCCCTGGTTTTTTTACCCAGAGCGCTAAATTAGAGACAACATATACAAGTTTGGTTTTTTTTACCTGGTGCGTTGAGGTGTGACAGACTATATTCCCTCTGAAATGCTGTTGGGAATCCCGATTAGTAAGTAACAAGTGTGAACACTTTGATTTTTCTCTCTGTGAGCCTAATAGCAAATTGCCGCATCGGTACAGAGAACAGTTAATACTTCAGAGGTGCAGCTTCGGAGCGGCACAGTCGCTGCAGGTCATGGACGGACGGAGCCCTTTGGCAGCAGGGGATGAAAGTGAAGCTTGGGAGGTTAGTGGGGTTAGAATAGAAGTGCTGTGATTTGGAGCTGTGATGCATCAGCTGGGAGAACTCGGAGCTCTCGAGGTGGTGGCTTGGAGTGGAGAGGCACAGGCCAAGGTGTGGCGTCCCCTGGTCTGCGGTAGCGCGTGGGGGTTACGGGTAAGAAGGGTGACAGGGTTTAGGATGCGGAAGAGAGGTACAAGAATGATTGCTGCAGTCGAGAAGATCACTGGTGGCTGCGGGCAGACTGCTTAGACACAACCTCAGAAACCAAAGGTTGACAAAACCAAACAGGAGTCGTCGTTGTGGGTCACGGTTGAAGTGCGTCAGGCAAGAAATGCAGAAGGGAGACGGGATGTGCTGCGGGGAAAGACGGAGCTGCTCTGATGCAGTGGACTTGGACTGGAGCAGGCTGGAGTACGTACAGCAGAACTGAAATGGTGTGGGAGAGCTGTGCTGGGAGGAGGTGTCTGGATAGCCCTGTGGAGTCTTGTGACTTATACCACTGCTGTTTCTTTTTTTAAAGGGTTTGTGAAGCTTTAAAAATAGGAGTACAAACAAAATGTGGGGAGGAATGGCCAGCCCCTCGATCTTTGACCTTTTAAATTGTTAGTGCCTGTCAGGGCCAGTGTGAACACAAAGGAGATGTGGAGCTGGCAGGGAGCTTCTCCCCGCAACTGATGGTTGAGTGAGACATCTCCTCGGTGCTTGCTCCCTCCGCTGTTGGAGCCAGTCAATAGCTTCCCCAGATGCTGCCGCAAACTTCTAATGGGTATTTTGGCTTGCTGAGCCAAGCGAGGGAGGGAAGTGTTGGACAACAAGAAAAGATACAAGGCAGCAGATGTGGCTGTTGAAGAACATTGGGAATGGGCCTTCATTAGACTCGAGGCCAGTATAACCTGTCCAGAGCATCCCACAGTGAGTGCTTACCGACACGCAGCCCTAACAGGATTCCAAGTAATCCTGTGAAGTGGAGCCGGGTGAGTGGTGATTATGTTCAGTGGGTTACACACCTGCTTCACCTGATACTTCCCACTCTTTAAACTGTACGTTCCTCTCCTGCGCTCTCCTTCTCGAGCGTGCCGTGCCCCCTGGTGCTGGAAGGAAGAAGCTCTGCCATCTTTGGTGTTAAATAGGATAGCTCTCAAGTGCAGTCCTCGTGCTTGTGTGGGGTTGTGACGCTCTCCTGAAGGGGTTGAAGAGGGGCGGCAGCAGCAGCTTTGATTCTTTTCTTTTCCAGGAGCTGAGTCAGGGATTGTCGTGTTCCGCCGTCGCTGGTCTGTAGGCAGCGATGACCTGGTTTTGCCAGCCGTCTTCCTCTTCCTCCTGCATACCACCTGGTAAGTGAGAAAGGCGGAATGATGGCTTGAGTTCTCCCATGAATTCTTTTTGCTATTCCTGTTTCTTGCAGCTGTAATTCTTCCTGCGCTTATACATGCGGCTGGAAGGCTTGTTTGGGGCATTTGTGACAGACGCCGTCTGTAGGCAGCGATGACCTGGTTTTGCCAGCCGTCTTCCTCTTCCTCCTGCATACCACCTGGTAAGTGAGAAAGGCGGAATGATGGCTTGAGTTCTCCCATGAATTCTTTTTGCTATTCCTGTTTCTTGCAGCTGTAATTCTTCCTGCGCTTATACATGCGGCTGGAAGGCTTGTTTGGGGCATTTGTGACAGACGCCAACCTAATTTGCAGCTTCTGGTTCTTTGGATAAGTTCTATTCTAAGTTCTAGTTCCAGTTCCAAAGAGGGAGCCTGACCAGAGCTCCCTGCATCCTCCAGTGCTACCCAAGGTTGTCCACTGGAGTTTGGGGCTGCGTTTTCCGTACAGGGGCTCAGAAAAAACAATTGGAGTGGCAGATCCCATGGGATAATGTGACTTGACACCGATGATCAAATTCTTCTGACTGGGGTAGCAGGGCCTCTGGATGGCTTGTGGGGAGGAGATTTCCAGACCAAATTAATACTAATTATGAGTAGCTGTGGGACACTGAGGATCCTCAGTAGCTTTGTGAGGAGAGCAGGTGTGGGATATTACATGCAGCTTTCTTTGGCTTTACTGCTGGTAACAAGCTGGTTTGTGACTGGCAGGTTTGTGATCCTCTCTGTGGTGCTCTTTGGGCTGGTGTACAACCCCAACGAGACCTGCTCGCTTAACCTGGTGGACCACGGCAGAGGCTACCTGGGCATCCTGCTCAGTTGTATGATCGCAGAGGTGGCAATCATCTGGCTCAGCATGCGAGGCAGTATCCTGTACACAGAGCCCCGGGACTCGATGCAGTATGTGCTCTATGTCAGACTGGGTAAGAGGCAGCGGCCTGAGGCCTCCTAATGACTCAGCCTCCACACTGCCATCTGCTATTGCAGAAGACTTCTCTCCCCACACCCTGACAAACACACAGCTTCTGAAAGACATCCAGATGGCCACTTGTATGTGATATGCATCTGAATACATCACATATACTGCACCCTGTCATTGCTGTAAGACTCTCATGCAATGCCCCAAATATCTTTCTAGCAAACCTTTAACTTGTCATCCTCATTGCGATGCAGGTACATCCTCTTCCTCTAACAAAATATGCTCCCCTTCTGTCTCGCGACACAGATCTGCCACAGTGAGATGCATCTACACCTCTCCCCCACCTTTTTTTCCACACCTTCTCCTATGATACAGGCATACGTCTGCGTAAATCGTGGTGGTTCTGACCCCGAGGCATGTGCATGTCCTTGCCTGTCATACAGACGCTAAAGTCTACACCCACCTACCTTGAGACGTGTACTTGACCTCCCGACTCACATGAGATGCATCTCTCCATCCAACAACCTCCCCTTTGATACTCCATCTCCGGGCACCGTGAGATAAATAGGTTTACCACCTGCTCGCTGGTCGTATCCTCTCTCTCAGTGCAGATTTGTCTTCCTAAAAACATTTCCTGTTTCACTCACCCACCAAGAACTAGATCAGAAAAGAGATTGTTCCTTGATCTCTCGTTCAGGGCTTCTTTTAGCTTATCTTCCCTCCTCTGCTCTGTTGTCTTCCAGGTACTGAAAGTTGATCAGATTTTTCTGTGCTGAGTGAAGATTTTAAGAGAAAAATCTTGTGGAGATGCAGAGTCAAACCCATTCCAAACCAAGCATCTCCTGGTTTTGCATCTCTGGTTTTGCTGGATTGTTTTCCTGCAGAATTTGCTAAAATTATGGGTAACCTTGCCTGTCTGGGGGAAATTTCCACCTTTGAGTGCTAAGTGCAAATCGTTAACATGAAAAGCAAACACATCTTTCTCTCCAGTTTCCCAGACGCACTGCAGTCTCCCTAGGGAAGCACGTAGAGCCTGACAGTTTCCAGACTGAATGGGGCAAGGGAGGTAGAGAGAGAATCCAAAGAGCCATTTTCCTGCCCAAGAAATATCCACTATTTCTTCCTTGCCTGCCTTAAACTATACATGTGTTCAGGATCTGTATTTACTTTGTATCTTGAGCCTCGCGTATGCTTGTGTTGTCAGGCTTTTTACTCTTAATGGCTTCAGCGGTTCTGATGGTAGAAATAGGAGCGTGACCATTGTGTGGGCAAGGTCCATGTGACTGTCCCATTTTAAGCGTGTGCTGTTTAGTGCATATGAATTTAGGGAAAAAGTTCCAATGTGAACCCAGGAGAGTCTCATCCACGCTACTGCAGCGGGTAGTCTCGGAGGGGAGACAAGCCAAGGCAGGCAAAGCCTAGCTCAGCTTAAGAACGTAGGTTGGGCTGATCAGGAACCAGGTCCAGCCCTGGTTCCTTGCCCACCGCTGTTGAAAACTATTTGTTATGTGGCTGTTAGAACTCGTCTTTCCAGGCTGGCGAGAGTCTGTAGGAAGCCGCTTACGGAAAGATACCGTGCCAACATGTAGATAAGGAGGGTGGATGGTTATTCGGCTGGGCTGGAACATGGGTTTAGTCTTGGCTCCACCAAAGGCTTGCTAGGTGTTTCTGAAGCTATTTACCCTCTCCATACCTGATTGCCCACCTGTGCTTTAGGGTTGTAATGTGTAGAGAGAGTGTGAGGATGAGCTTCAGAGCAGCGTTTCCCATCTTTTTTGTTTCAGGGAGCCCCTGTCAACCCCCAGTTTCTTGTTCATTACCATGGTAACATGCAAAACCGAGGAGCCAGTAAGTGTCTCCTTTAAGGACTGTGTCCTGGGAACGAGTACTGGAAGGACTGCAAAGGGCAGAGGTGCTGGGAACATTTGCTAAGGGTATAAGTGGGATTAATCCTGGATACACACTACTATTTAGTTCGTATCTTCGAACCAGGCCAGCTGTCCGAGGTGGCTGAGGCCCAGGTGCTGTTACGGGGTGATTTTTGTTAGCTCAGGGAGTCTTTCCACTGCCGCGGGCAGAAGGTATGGTTATCCGATTCACACCTCTGGTACAGCCAAGGGCACTGACCGGTCCGTGCGCGTGTGGTCCTTGTGTCATTTAGGAGTAGTTAGGCTTAAGGACACATTACATTTTGGGTTCATTTTCTTGAATATCACCTTCCAAAGCATTAAGGCCCAGTCCTGCAGTCACTTATTCTGTGCAGCTGTCCTGTTAAAGAACCTGGCTTTGGGTTTCCTCTCCAGAAGACGGGGAGAGGCAGTCGTTAATCCTTAGGGAGATGCTGCTACTATCCATTGTGTTCCTTTTGTTTCAGCGATCTTGGTGATTGAGTTTGTGTATGCTATTGTGGGCATCGTTTGGCTAACGCAGTACTACACTTCCTGCAATGATATCACAGCCAAGAGTGTCACTTTGGGTACGTATCTGGAATGTGGTTTGTGTGCATTCCTGTGTACGTGCAGACATCCTCTTGCCTCGGAGAGCTAATTCATTCATGCATGTGAGGACTGACTGTTGGAAGTGGATTGTAGCTGTAAATGTGGTGCTTGTTTTCCTGAGACGTTATTGCTCAGAACAGTTGTTCATTTGTTTGCGCTGTCTGCACTGAGGCAAGAATTCATGTTCCCATGGAAGGGTCTGGCTGGGCAGTCTGTAAGACCTGGTTCCTCTTCAGTTCAAAATGGCTTTACTGTTTTCCTGGAACTCCTTTTCAATCTCAGCCAGTCTCCTGGGGTGGGGGTGATGTTAATGTTGCAGTCCCCCTATGTACTCAGTGACTATATAGTGGCCTTCTGCAATGGGCAATCTCCTAAAACAGCTGGAAAACCCAGCTGGGGTTTGGGAGGATTTCCCTTTGCTGCAGCTGGCTGCAGGAGAACTTGGGGTAACTTGATCTGCCCCGGCAGCAATGGGAGAGTTGGGTCTGATGTGGGTGGTGAAAAGCAGAAAGCGAGGCTGCCGAGCCATACGGGCAGAGCACCTGACTTCTTTCTTTGCAGGAATGGTGGTGTGCAACTGGGTTGTCATCCTGAGCGTCTGCATCACCGTCCTGTGCGTCTTCGACCCGACAGGCCGGACCTTTGTCAAACTGCGTGCCACGAAGCGGCGACAGCGTAACCTGAGGACGTACAACCTGCGGTAAAGTCCTTTCTGGAAGGGTGTCTTGCTTTTTCTTTTCCTCCCCCAGTTCTTGACATTCTCCTTGTCTCGCTTCAGGGAGCGTTCAGCTTCAGGCGTTGCTTCCCTTTGCCGGTGAGGGCGATTTCGGAAGAATGCAGCTCAGACTGTCAGGTGCTGTGTGTGGGTATCTGTATCCAAAGGAGGCGAAGCAACGTGGTATCTGGCTGGATTGCGTGTTAGTCACGGGGTTTGTGAATCCTTACAAGCCCCTTGAGCTAGCACTGACCACGACAGCTTGTTTGTCCATCCCATAGCAGGGTTTTGCCTGGTAACAGTGAGCCAGTGCTTAGATTTTTGCTTAGCTTGAGGCAGCACCACCTTCCAAAGCCCCTTTCCTCTTTTATTTTTGTCTTCAAAACGCGACCTTTTGGCCTGAGGTTTTTTGTCTTCTTGGTCTTGGCCAAGAAGCAATTTCTTTTGTGTTGGCAGTCCGATCTTTTAATTAAGAATTGATTGCATCTTTGAGCTGCTCAGATGGGGATATGAAAGCTTTTTTTCACCAAGCAAGGCATTTTTCAGATTTTTTTTTTCCCAGTAGCGGGACAACACAAACAGGCTTTGTTTTCTTACGCAGTCTTGACATATGTAACTGTCAGCAAGGAATGTGGCTTTGTAGGACTTGAGGGCATAAGGTTTGGAATGCTAAAAAATGAGGCTTTTAAGAAACACTCTGCAAACTTTGCATTTCTAGTTGAGAATGTATATTCGGGGGGTATTTTGAATACATGCTCTTCCAATGACTGGAAATGGGATCCTTCAGGTTGTCTTTTTGAGGAAAAAACAGACTTTTCTAAGGACCACGCAGCAAGTTTTGAAGGAGTGTATTTTTTTTTTTTATTGTGGAATGTAAGACATTCTTCCTAACCTGTCCAGTGTGTCACTGACACTAGCCTTGAATATTTGGAGTTAGTGCCTCGTTAACCTAACACGTGTGATTACTGCGTTGCTATCAGGATGGTCCCAGGAAGATGGGGGCGTGGATCTGGTACCCCACACTCCATCAAAGCTGTTTGACTCGATGGAGTATTTTTCCAAAGGGAAACCGAGTGCCACAGATGGCAAAGTTTTTTACTAGAGAACTCCAAAAGTAAATCAAAACAAACCCCTAAATGATCTCCCCTGTGAGGAGTTTTGAGATCTCCGACAACTGAGGGAAGGTATTTGTCCCTTGGGCCGTGGCCAGGTTTTTTCCCTCCAGGCCTGTAACATTTTTGGAGAGCTCGTGCCTGCTGTGTGCCGATTTCCACTCTAGAAAGGGAGCGTTAACAGATGTTAACAAGCAAAATGCTGTGGGCTATAATGTGAAAGGGAAACATAAAATGCTACTACGTGTTCGCTACTAAAGCAATTGTTTTCAAAGAATATGTTTTGAAATACTCCACTTGCTTAAAGCAATCCTTTCTGAAGAATAGATTATAAAATTCTCTGCCCGTTTCTGGATTGTGATCCTGGAAGGTGCTGAGGGCCAGCCGTTCCTCCTGAAATCCCTTGGTCTGCAGTGATACGTGCCTTCTGATGTACGGCAGTAATTTGACCTTTGTATTATCTCTAACCTGAGACGGTCTTCTGTCTTAACTCGTGGAAGAAAAACTTGATTTGTTTGTCACATTAAGGAGACGTGTGACTTTGGCTTCGTTTCTGTGGTGCTCTGCTGTAGCTGTTGGACTCTGTTACACAGCGGCTTTCCTTTACCAGCGGCATCGTGATGTGTGTGGGCTTTTATGTTCTTGCAGAGCGAAGAAAATAAAACAACAAAACAAAAAGGCTCAGCTAATTGCTGAGGCTTTTCTAAGAATCTTGCTAAACATGTGGAAGTTCAGTGTTAGGAAGAAAGAATTTGGGGAAAAAGTTGGAGTGAAAATAGCTCAGAGCGCACTTGCTTGTTCAACCCCCGCGGTGAAGTTGTGAAGTTCTTTGCATTGCTGCCCGAGTTCTTTGGCATTTGGTGGAGCAAACTGAGTACTGCCAGCTCTGGCTTAGGACACTCGTGTTCCTGTTCCTCTTTTGGAGTCTTCCTTGGAGGTTATGGATAGTTGTTTTGCTCCGGCGCAAGCTGATGGATTGCCCTGCAGGTTGTGCTCCTCCTGTTGCAGTCAAATACTCCTTTACCAGCATCTTTTTCTTCCAGGTGCAACCCAATTTCTCTGCTTAGGCTTTGCCTGATGTCATCACCTGCCAGAAAACAGAAGTGATTGGTTTTGGTTGATCCGACCTGTGTTGAGTCAGTCTGTGGTCACATTAAAAACAGACCCTGCGTTAGAGTCCAGAGCTCCTCTATTATGTAGGTAGCGTGGCGCTCTGGCACAGAATCACACAGTCACCCACTTCAAGGCCACCAAACCTGGCTTGATCTAAGGATTGTTTGCAGGTATACCGTCAAAAATAAGGGATTGTCGCCCTGCAAAATGCAGTAACTAGGACAAGCTCACAGCAGTGGAGTGAACTCAGCTATAGTTCATTTTAAATAGGGTTGTCCAATTAGCTAATTTTGAAGCTGAAATTGAAATGTCATATAAACCAAATGTGGGTTGAGCTAAACCTTCTGTATTCAGCTGGGGTTTTTTTAACCTTTTCTAAATTGAAAGAGAACCTCTAGTTTGCTTTTTTTTTTATTGAAGTTATGCACTGTACTTGAATAAAGAGTGCAAATTGTTTCAGTTCTGAGACTGTATTATGTTTAATAAATATATTTTTTCCAAATAAGCTATTTATTGGGGGAAAAAAAAATTACACAGCTCCTCTCATACTAAGTGCTCAGAGTCTTTTGTACCATTCCCACCCCCTCGCCCGGAGGCAGAGTGGTATTACAGCCCAGACCCTCCTTCCACCCGGAGCGCCTGGTGTTCTTGGACACAGCAGCTTCATTACAGCCATCCCATTCAGGCGGGTCACCGCGTCTGTAAATACAGAGGTTTGGTCCTGGCCGGAACAGCTAAATTATTGACCCTCCTGTCCTACAAAATGAGCTGAGTTAATCTGTATGCAGTCTCCTTGTCTCTGCTAGACCAGGATAAATAAAAGAATATGCTTTAGCGGGCGTTTTACCGGTGATAGCGGAGGCTGTGTGACTTTGTATTTGCTTGCCGTCACGTTCTCCTGCCTGTCCTCATGTGCGTACTCTGTCCTTTATTTATAGACACCGCCTGGAAGAAGGACAAGCCAGCAGCTGGACACGCAGACTCAAAGTTTTTCTTTGCTGCACGCGGACAAAAGACTCTCAGTCGGTAGGTACCAAATATCTCCTGTCCCAGAGCAAGCTACGTGTACGGCTGCTGACACGTGGGACTCGGCAGAGTGTAGCGGCGTGGGGTTCCTGCTGTCAAGCCTGGACGATGTGTGTCTCGCCTCACTGTGAGCGTTCTTTGAGATCTAGAGGCATAAGGAGTCCGGTGAGCCTTCACGGTAACACACGCAAAGGACTGGAAATCCCTTCCGAGAAGCAGCAAGCTGAGCTACCCTCGGAATGACCAGGCTTGAAGTCTTGCTTCGCGCCAGTTCCTTTCCCTTCCTTTCAGCGCAAGTAGCCCGAATGAGCGCTTGCATTTCTGCCGGAGGGTAGCTGGGTGTTCCGTGCAGAAACAGAAGCTGATGTTTCCCTCTGGAGGCAGGTGTAACACCGCTGAGTAAGGCAGGTCTCTGTTCAAAATGGCTAGTCCTCGCCCTCTGGTTTTGAATATTGCAGGACTCTCTGAAGGTAAACTTAGGAGCACTGAAAAGCAACGTTGTCAGTCTTAAACTCTCCTCCTGAAGTTGTTCTTTTTCCTCACTGTTTCAGTGAACTGGGATAACAATTTTAAGTGAAGATATCAGTGGGAAGAAATATATATTTTCAGGAAGGTTCAATATTTGACAGCACTTTTTGGTCGGCATCAGTTTGCTTAGGCAGTTTCTCCTATTGTTTGCATCAGCGTTATACGCTTGAGTGACCTCTTTGAAAACAGGAAAATGGAAACCTCTCAGAATGAGCAAAAGAATACTTCTGGATTAGTAACGGTCAAAAACTACTACTTAATGATCTTTATATGAATCTATATATTGAAGTTTTGCTGTGCTACAGTTGGGTTTTCCCTTGCTTCCAGCAGGGAAGGGTAAGGGGTTTGATATTGCTTCCCCAAAAGTTAGCGGTCCGTTCTTACTGGAAGCAGGTCTGTGCCTTAGGGTGGTATTCAACAGGACCCCTGAGGACCCGCTGGTGAGGCGAGTACTAAGGTGGAAAATTTTGCTGATGACTCCTAATATTTAAGTTGGTCAGAATTATGAGCACTTGAGAACTCTGGAAGGACAATGCAGAACCAGGAAATTGTTATCAAAGATAGAAAAAAGTCATAAAGATGAGGTGATGTGGACATCTGAAGAAACAATTTAAAGTACTTGCATGTATATGGGCTCTGAATTAGTTACAACCT
>NW_009653257.1:64137-99811 GCF_000708025.1 Charadrius vociferus
ACACTTCAGCAAAGACATCAGTGGCCAAAAAATCAGAATAACGTTTTAGCTTCGGTAGAAGGGCATAGAAAGTGACAGGGAAAACACCAAGGGACCGACCACATCAGTCATGTCCTCACTAAATATAGCCTGGTGGTTGGTCTCCTCAAAGATGCAGCAGAAAAAGGAGCATATTGGAGAGGATATGAACTTGTATAGGAAGAGAAATGAGACTGGGATTTTAACCTCAAAAGGGAAAGGTGTAACAAGATGAAGAGCTGTGGAAGAATAATGGAGAGTCAGGTGAAGGCTACCTGAACATTTGTTCCTCGCAGATGGCAGCCAGTATGAATTAGATTAAAAGGGTTTGTTGGTCAGTGCTGTGTAGTTATCCACAGGATGCAGTTTCCAGAGTGTGCACGGCTGCAGGTATTGTCATAGCCCTTTTGCAGAAACCCAGCGGCGCGTACTGGCATGCTCATCCTCCCAGTGGCACGCTCCCTGCAGTACTGGATGAAATGCCACCACGTTCCCAGGGAACGTCCCAGCCCCAACCTGCTGTCCCGCTGAGAAGTCAGAGCCCGGGACCGCCAGCTCTCACAGATCATCTGCCAGGGCCGCTCAGGAAAATCCATCTGGAAAACTGAAAGGAGATGAGCTTTGTGTCCTGGCAGCTCGAACAGCAGCATTTCCTTGGGGGTGATGCTCTGCTCCTCCGCTTGCCTGTGCGACTGCAGCAGAGACCTTTCTGGGAGCATCAGCTTCCCTCCCCCCTGCCGGCACCCCCGGGTCCCCTTGCCCAGGTATCCGGAGACGCCTGTCCTGAGGGCGCAGTACGGGCGCTCCAGCCTGGCTCAGGAGCCCTGACGGGCATCCGAATGACCTGGTTTCTGAACAACTCTATTTTATTCAGGAATGCAAAACATTTCACTTCATGTCAAGCTTTTTTTTTAACAAACTTTTCATTCTGCAGTGACTCTGTTTTATTTTTTTTTTTCTTCTTTAGTTCAGGATGAAAGCAGATACCAGAATCTCCAAATTCCTTGTGCTATTGAATTTCCATTTTTACATTCAGCCTGAGCAATTTCCAGGCTCTTTTCTTTGCAGAAACAAGCTCTGACTTTGTGTGTCCTGGCATGACAGCGTGTGGAATGAATGCGTGTGTAATGGATCAGCAATGAATCCATTGCTCTCTGTCCCGGTCTTCGTGGAAAAAAAAAAAAAAAAATGTTCTAGCAGAGGATCGTCATCCTCCGGGCTGGAAAATACTTCTGCAGAGTGGACATGGCATCGGGGCAAGAATCTGTTCTTATGGGTCTGGGGTGAAGTCGAAAGTGTGAAGTCTCTGCAGAGCCTGCAGGGTTTGTAGCAGAACACTACGGTCAGTCCTACAATATAGTATCAGGTGCTCCAGCAAAAACTCTTCCTTTGGAACAACAATGTACGCGTTGAACTTCCTTATGGCCTTTTACTTTGGTCAGATTGTTAAGTGGTGTTGCTGTCACTTTGGGTTAATGGGTGTTCGTCACGTTTTCCTTCGAGGCTGTTTGCATTTCTTGTCTGCTTATAGGAACTGCGCGAAGATTTATGAGGTCAGTACTTCAAGGATACTGCGGTTGTAATGTTGGAGAGGTTAATGCCAGTCCATTTGCTCTTCAAAGGCACAGCTGGCATGGAGACCTGCACAGTTGGCACCTGAAGCCCTGTTCTTAATGGTGATTTAACTTGCTTTTGTAGGCAAGTGAAAAATGATAGAAAGTAATCTTGCACTCCAGGAGTTTGTCAGAGATAAAAGAATGTAGGTCATTTCTTGCCGGGCTGCTTGGGAGAGAAGGGATTTACTTTCTTTCTGAAGAGAGATGGAGAGATCCTGCCCTCAAGACCAGCCTTTCTTCAAGCGCACGGCTTGGGCTTTCTACAGAGAAGACTGCAGTTGTGTAGCTTTGGGTGCTGAGTAGAGGGTTCAAGGAAAACACAGGCTAAAAGTTCAGGATAAGCTGCGGCAAAACTTGGTAGGAAGGTTATTGATGGCAGGAGTCAAAATAACTGTCCACTGCTGTACTACAGTGCTTGGTCAGTCCCGCTTTGTGCTGATCCAACCTCTGGGTCACAGACTGGTGAGGGCTGGAAGGGCCCTCTGGAGCTCCCCCAGTGCCACCCCCTGCCAGAGCAGGGGCACCTCCAGCAGTGGCACAGGACGGCGTCCGGGCATGTTTGGGATGGCCCCAGAGAGGGAGACTCCCCCACCTCTCTGGGCAGCCTGTGCCACTGCTCTGCCGCCCTCACAGCAGAGAAGGCCCTCCTCAGGTGGGGATGGAACTCCCTATGGTCACGTTTGTGCCCGTTCCCTCTTCTCCTGTCACTGGGCACCCTTGTCTTGCTGGTCTGACCGATGGCCAGCTCAGTGCTGTCTCACAGTCCAGCCCATCTCCAACCTCCCACACCAGTCTCGCTTAAGATCTTGCGGGGTTTTTTTTTTTTCTTTTTGTAGTACAGAGCAAAAGGGAAAATAACAATTCTCCTCAAAATATCTTTGTCACTCTGCTTCAGAGCCTTTGCTTGACCCTCTCAGGTCACTTCCACTTCTGTCCTTCCTGCGGTGTCTTCCTTTTTTGGGCTTGGTCACCTTCTCTTCTGGGAACTCTACATTTAACGACTCAGATCTTCTTCCAGGTTTTCCTTTTCAGGCCCTTTTGCTTGGGTGTGGTCCAAGATAAACCTGGAAAAACCTGGTAACGTGGTCAGCTCCTTCAGTACCAAGAGCTGCCGTGTGTAACATGTGCTCGTTGCGATTAAATCTTTGAAATCACGTAGCAAAGAGCGTGCTGGTGGCCAGTGAGCAGCTGCAGAGACTGTTCAGCGGCAGGATTCAAAAGCTGTCACTTCCTCTGTGATGTGCCTGGGATGGTGAGGTCTGGGTTAAGTATGGGCAAAATGATCCCGGGACAGTTAGAGCATTGAAGAGGCTGTTAAATAGGACAAAATCAGTGCTTGTTTTTGTCCTGAATAGCCTTTTTTAAAATGAAATTGCTATTGAGGAGAAAGGATGACACTGAGATGGCACTGGATTGGGATTTGCTTGGTTCTCATCTTCCTTCCTCTGTTTTATTTACAATGTAGAGATGAAAACGTTTCCTTTCTCTCCCTTCGCGTCTGCCTTGTCTGTTTTGATGTTGAGGTGGTCTGCTTGCCCACACATGAGCACCCAGCATCTTACAAATTCACTCTCAGCTGAGGTCTCCGAGTGTGACTGTGTAAAACATATAAGAGATTAATATGATTAGACCAGATATGGTGTTCCCCGAAGGAATCTCGCGGCTGTTTTGGAGAGAGCGCTACAGAAATGAGGCCATTGTTGCCGCGTCGGTTCTCATTCTGTGTCTTGTTTTGAGGCTCCCCACACCCAAACTCCTCCTCCTAAACTCTTCTCTCCCTGGATTTTGCAGGACGCCTACTCTGAAATCGCCTACCTTTTTGCTGAGTTTTTCCGAGACCTTGACATCGTCCCATCTGACATCATTGCGGGCCTGGTTCTTCTGCGCCAACGGCAGCGGGCGAAGCGCAACGCTGTGCTGGATGAGGTGGGTGGAGGGGGCCGTTCGCGGAGGCGGCGGGCATCTCGCTTGGCCTCTGACTTACCTGCTGCTCTTGTGACTCATTGCGCGAGAACCGTGTGACTCTGCCCACCTTGTTTCTGCTGTGCGATGGGCTACTGCCAGTCACCGAGCCGTAAAATAAAAACACTGACTTCTTTAGCAGCTTTTTCTGAGACTCCCAAAGGGCCCAACTGACACGGAGTCAAGCTCGTGAAACCTGTCGTCTTTTCTAGGCGGGTGATGCGGACCGATTTAGCTCTTGACCCCAAATGGGCAACTGCCTTGAAGGAGGTGGTTGGTACTTGAAAGTGAACAGGGAAGATCGCTCCTCCTATATGGTGATGTGGAGAAGGCTCCAGCATCTGGGTGAAGCTGCAGGAGGAACTTTAGGGAAAAATTCCGAAATTCCCAAACCATTACTGGCACTGAGGTTTGCGGATTGTCAACCCAGTAGAAAATTGTTTGGGTTTCGGGTTTTGTCTTTTTTTTTCCCCCTCCCAGAGGTGGGGTTGAGACAGCAGTGATCAGATCAGGCAGAAATAACAGCAGAACTGGAACCAGTTGAAGAGACTGGTTGGGATACTTGAAAGTATCTTGTCCTGGGTTATGTAGTGCTTTTTGTTTCTCAGGTGTAGCTTCTGTCTTGGTGTCACACAGAAGAATTTTTATGTACGTTTGTGATTTACAGGCAAACAACGACATTTTAGCTTTCCTGTCTGGGATGCCGGTGACCAGGAACACAAAGTATCTGGATCTGAAAAATGCGGTAAGTCGATGGACTGTGATCCTGCAAACTCATCGTGCTTCCCCACGTAGCCTGTTTTCTTTTTCTCAGTGGCATCTCTTATTCCTTTCTGTCCCTCTCTGGAATAATCAAAGAAATTAAAGATTAGTACAACAGAATATAGTAACACTTGCTCTCTGGAGGCTTTTTGTCTCCAGATGACTATTAAAGCATTATCTGTCTCTGTTCTCCGCTTTGTGGGAAGTGGTGGTGTCTCCACTCAGACGGGGGAAGGCACTGTGAGGTTTCTCCAAAGCCAGAGGTCCGAGTTGAGCGCTTCATCCAGAGCTCCGTATGGAAGTACCACCAAGCAGAGCTCGTGGAGCCTGGGCAGGGCTCTATCTGAATAAGGGCAAGGAGCTGCCTGGAGTGAGATGGAGCCTTCCTCCCTGGGGCTGATTGTCAGCGGTTCTCAGGATGGAAAAGGCTGCAGCCTGTTCTGTAGGAATTAAGCTTTTCTTCTGGCGTGCTGCTGTTGCAGCCCTTTGGGCAAACTGTATTCACCCCCGGCTTGATTAGATGATACTGCTGTAAGAGAGTCACGACTGACCCAATCGCAGCATCTCTGACCAAGTGGATCTGCGATTAACCTGCTTGCGGCTGCGCTGTACTGCGTTGTGTTTAACACTCGCATCCTGCTCGCGCTCAGCCTGTCTCTCCTTCTGCATAGGTACGTGTGGGGAGAGATGTCAGCAGAGTTTATAGAAGGCGTGTGGTCCCAGACTGGCTTTACAGTCCTCTCTGGGCACCTTGTGGCCTGTGACTATGTGGAAGCAGTATATTTAGGGAGCTCATCTTGGGGACTTTGGGGAAGATAAACCAGTTTGTGTCAGGTGGGGCAAAACCTTTTTTTGCAGCAGGGTGTTTGATACGCAGAGGAGAATTTCTCTAGAACTAACTTGTAGTTTTTGTTAAACAGCTACCGAGGCCCCTCCGCTGAGGAAAATAGGCATAGCTTTACTGAGCTGCTCTTGGGAGGGGGAGGATCTTGCCCAGCATAACCAGCTTGCTCTCCTGCAGTCACCTGGAAACGCTGACAGTGCCCTTCTGGTGGTGCTGAGAGAGAAGGCTGCTGCTCGGAAAGAAGGGTGCGCGTGTCTAACTATGATGGATAAGGGAAACGGTAGAAGAACTCAGTATCTAAAAGAGAATAAGGTCTTTAGTGAGTCTCTTGTCTCTTTCAGCAAGAGATGCAGCGGTACAAAGAGGTGTGTTACTACATGCTGTTTGCCCTGGCTGCCTATGGCTGGCCCATATACCTGATGAGGAAGCCCACATGCGGACTCTGTCGCCTGGCCAGATCCTGCTCGTGAGTGGCCGTCCTGTCTAGCACTCTGCCTTCTCTTCTTCCCTTTCCCCCTCTGTTTCTCCCAGACTTAGAATTCTCCTTTCTTTCATCAGGTTTTCTCTCTTCATCATCCCTCCTTTTCTTCCTCCTTTTCTCTGTTGCTTTTTCCCCCCTCTTCTCCCTTCTCATGCTCTTTCTTTCCATCTCTCGGTAACTCGGTGCCTTCATACTCCAGTGTCTTTCTCCTCAGTCTCTTTACAGTTGCTTATCTGCTTATCTTGTTAAATAAGCCAGACTGTCCTATGCTCTGTCCTCTCTGCTGCGCTAAGGATCATGCCAGTGCTGTGCAGTTTGAACAGCCAGCAGAAAGAACTCGTCTGGCACAAGCCTGCTTTCACACGGAGTCAGAATAGCTGTCTTGGAGCTCAGAAATCAGATTTATCAGCAAACCCAGATACGCAGGGAGCTGACATTTGGGTCTTTATAAAAGCATTGGCAAGACTCGGCCAGAGTTTGTGCTGTGTTCTCTCTGACTAATTGTTTTTCTGCCGTGCTGCATAGTGCTCACCTCATGCTGGCAGTGCTGTAGTTCAGTTCAGGATTCCACTGTTTTAATGTTTGCTTTCAGCTGCTATAATGCTGTCACCAGACTCTCTTTGGGGTTGAGCTTTTTGCACTTAAACAAGCAACTTCTGTGCTGAACTTATTAGGAGGAATATATTTTTTTTGAGTACTTTTATTATTTTTTTTTCCTTCTTTCCCTTATGAGACACTTCACAAATAAATCTGTGCTTCTGCTTTTGTTCTGGAATGATTCTGGACCTATTTTCTTTTTTTGGGGGGGGGTTATAAATAGATCTAGCTCTCAGTAAATGCTTTGTGTGTTGAAGCAGTGTAGGACTGTGCTATGAAGCATAGTATCCCTCGAAGAGAGATCCCAGCCCCACTGAGCGTCGATTCTTTGGGGACTGGTTGCACTGTAGCTCTCTCTGGTGCTCAGAAGAAAAACTACACCTGGTCCCAGTGCCCCTTTTTGATGCTGAAATAGGAGTTTTGAGCTGTTCTGTGCGAGAGCTCCTACAAGGGAAGGAAATCACTGCTTCTGAGAGGAGGCCGGTGTGGCATGCAGGGTCTGTCTTTCCCTTCTCTCTAAAGCCAGTCTCTCCCACGTTCCTTTTTCCCTCAAAGCTATTTTCTTCTTCTGCAGATGTTGCTGTCTCTGTCCTTCCCGTCCCCGCTATGCACCCAGCGTCACCATTGAAGAGGATAATTGCTGTGGCTGCAATGCCATCGCCATCCGGCGCCACTTCTTGGATGAGAACATGACCTCAGTGGACATTGTTTACACATCTTGCCACGATGCAGTAAGGAGAATCTGCAACCCCCTTCATATTCGGGGCATGCTCCTAAGGTCCTTCCTCATGGGCTTGACGTGCTTCCAGGTGTAGTGGTACAAAGAAGGAAACTTAAGCCTTTTTCTGACCCTAGAGCCTTCCTATCTTACCTCTCCCATCAAGAAATTCTGCCGCTTGGACAGAAATATTTGCTACTGCCAAAAATCAGATCATTCAGAGGAGCGCTTACCCATAAGGCATAACCTGTCCCGCTGCTCTGCCTCCTTTTCCCTGAGCAGGAGAATAAGTGAACAGGAATGTCTCACCCGATTGTTACAGTAGTGGATCTTTTCCAGGTTTATGAAACGCCTTTCTATGTGGCTGTGGACCATGAGAAGAAGAAGGTGGTCATTAGTATCCGAGGAACTCTGTCTCCAAAAGTAAGTGCAGATCCCCTTGGCTACCCTGGCACGCTTTCAGGAGGGTCTGGGACCTTCCGGACTCGCACTTGGTGTTTGACTTACCTGAAATGTGGTGACTCCTTTTCTTCCAGGATGCTCTGACCGACCTAACTGGGGATGCGGAGCGCCTTCCAGTTGAGGGTCACCATGGAACATGGCTGGGACACAAGGTGTGTAAAAGAATAGAAAACAAACCCAAACCAAAAAAAAAAATAACGCTCACTTTTCTTTCTCTTTTGACTTTTTAATTATAGGGCCCCCAAAAGTGGTCTTAATTGCTTGAGATGCTTTTAAGAAGGGCGCTCTGTAATTGCAGTGAGATGGGTTTGAGATGTTAAAATAAAATCCTTAGTTGTAACAGTTAAAATCACTATGTCTGTAATTAAAAAAAACCCTATCCAATTAGCAAAACCGAAACTGTAGAGGGCATCTGCGGAGACCTAGAACAAAATTATGAGAGTTGTTCAAATTACTTTTTCATCCAATGACCTTTTCAGGCTTTGCAATCAAACCCTGAGAATGCGTTTAAAATTCTGGTGCAACGGGATGGGCGCTGAACCTCGTAAAAAGCTACTGGCAGGATTGCATCTGGGTAATTAGACTTGATGCTCTGTGTCTGTGTTAGCGATCAGCACTGGGCTGGCTAAATCAATTTACTGTAGAGCTGACCTTTGCCCCAGTCCGGCGAAGTAATGACACACACGCTGAGTTTTAAGATTATCGGGAATTTTGGCAGCCTCTCAAGACGCAGTGCCAGATTGGGAAAGAAAAACACAAACTGGAGGTTGCGCGTGTTGGAAGGAAGGCAGCGGCTGGTGGAAACGCTGCTGCTCGGGGAGACGAGATGCTGCTGCTCGGCGTCCCCTCAAGGTGGGACATTGAGCTCGTAACTCTTTGGGAGCCGTGAACTGGAAGCTCCCGCTTCATTCCTGATGTCCTGCCTGAAGGCCCACCCCCTTCTCTGTGCTTTGATGCTCTGATTTAGGAAGTAGAGCGTCAGGAGCTGATAGCGTTTGAGTATGCAGTTATCTTAGCTGGATACGGGTCGGATAAAGAAGTGGTTACTTAAGAAAGTGGTGTTGGGCTGCTCTGTGGTCTCCAAGCCTCCCCGAGTGGGTCTTTTTCAAAACGATGTTGTCCACCTGCTCTTTGGCTAATGGCTTAATCCTTTGTTTCCCTCCAAATGAGCAAATTAATCAACCTGGCAATTACATAGGACATGTTATGGAAGCATAGGTGAAGGAGGAACTGTTTTGTCACATAACTGATATTCAGTGATGTGAATCTTTACTGTTTGTTTAACGCTTCAGAAGTGTTATGTCTACTGTCAAGGATTGGGTTTGTACTAATTCATTTAGCTCAAAAGGACTTTGCGCAATTGGCGTGATCAACAGTTCACACAAAGAAAGGTAAAAGGAAACAAAAGGGACTCAAGGGGAATTTGTTCCATTTTTAATGTGCAGAAAAGCTTGTAATAGATCCTCGCAGAAGTTGGCTTCTCTTTTGATCTTTATGTGGAAAATATTCATATGCCAGTGACTTATATGAAACATTATCAGATCATTCCCTTTGTTTTATATTGAGTTTTTATTTGGCCTTTGTGTTACTTCTTTTTTTTTGATTGTTGCTAGTACAGAAATATAGCTTTATCTTAAATTATTATCAATGTTAATCTTCAGACAATGTACTGTTGATTCCCGAGGGGAAACTAATGGAGATAATAGAATTTAAAAATGTCTGTCTTAATGCATTTTTAATGTCCAGAAGTCAACTTTAATACAAAAATAAACGAAGTGTCTTGCTAACGCTTACATTTAATTTGGAGAAAAGCGCTTGGCTGTTGGGGAGCTTCCTGTAAGTTGTTTGATTTCTGTTATTTTTCTTGCTGATTCTGTCCCGCGCACCCAGCAGGGTGGCGTGGCCTGTTATCTCCACCTGCGGAGCCCGCCTGTGGCTGTGCCTTCACGCGGTGGCGATCAGACGTCCTACAAATTAAAACTCTTGATGTTTACATGAGCCTTCTTATCACTCCACCCGTACCGCCGCTGAAAGTGTTTGATTGCTTGGGTTGCTGCAAAATGCCACAGTTAAAAAATATATTAGGTCTCTGAGCTATTTTGGATCAAAAAAAAACCCCATAGCTGTAACTAAGGTTTATGGGTTAGCATGCCAGAAAAAAAAAAGATTGTGACAATCCCTAGGGGAAATTAACTGGGGGGGGGGAAAATCTAACTTCACTATTTTTGAAATAAAAGCCACTGATTTTATGCAGAGTTAATTTAAAAATAACCGTAAGTCAAGGGTGTGAATCCGTACTTAATTCTGGTGAACCTGTGCAGAACAAAAGGACTAAAATGATGATGTTAAGGAGGTTTGTTCCGTGGTGTTGAGACAGCCGCGATGACAAGAAGTAGCTGCTAGAAGGAAGCCTGGAGACCTCAGCCACGATAACAGCTCTCACTGGTTTGATAGAACAGCCGGTAACAGCAAGAACTTTTAAGCTCTTTTTTTCTCCCAAGTGGACCCCCTGTGGGAGTTTTTACACGCACAGACGCAGAGCAGTTTTGTGCCTCCAAACTTCAAAGCAATACAGAATATTTCCACTTGACTTTTCCTAGATCTCCAATCTGTTTGGTTATTTGCCTGTGAGGTTTTGAAAACTAAGCCCAGATAGTTTCATTCCTTTGTAACTTCGGAAACAGTGTCCACTTTAATGGAAAGTCTAAATGTAACTTTGCAGCGACAAAGATCTCATTCCATAATATTAAAATCGCTGTCTATATTAGAATATACTGTAATTATCAAAAATGTAGCTATAAGGCTGACTAACAGCCCATTAGTAATATCGCCGTGGATTTAGGTCACGCTTTTCAAAAACAGAATCCGAAATTCATGTTAGAAATTTATATAAGTAGTCTGCCGTTCATTTCTCATTAGAGTTGGAAACGGAGACTCTTCGGAATGCAGCAGAAGCTGGCTGGCTGCTGGGAGAGCTGAAGGCAGGCATGAAATACCGTGGCATCTGCTTTTTGATAATGACGGTAGCGCTACAGATGTCCCATTTACAGGCTCAGCAGAATCACCTGTGTTCTGCTCTTTCTCTTCAGTAGTCGGATTGGTTTTGATGGTGTTTTTGATATTCGGGCTTTTGAAAATCCCACATTTCTTTGCTTTTTGAGAGGGGGCCGTGAATTCTTGTATGTCTCCCGAGATTAAACGGTGCTCAATAATGTTCTCTTTGTACTTCAACTGGTTTCGGGTAGGGGTGTAATGGGAAATAGCAGAGGAGATGATCTTGCCTGGTTTTTGGCCAACCCAGGCGATGGTGAATTATTTGAGGTCTGCAATCACCAAATTAGAAGTAGCTGATTTCTGTTTACCCACGTTCACCCTGTTTTTTCAGCCTTTATAGTTCGGGATTGCTTATCGTTGAATTAAACTGTAGTAAAGGCGTAGCCAGGAATTTAGGCAACAGACCAAACTCTCATTGCTTGTTCAGAACAGATCAACCGCATTTGTAATTACTACGCGGAGGGACAAACCCTCTTCACGTGCAGCCGTCAGCAGAGAGGATAAACGTTTAGAACCAGACTATCAGCTCGTTTCCCATCTTCCAGCAGTTCTCAGCTTCTAGTGAATAAAAACCTTTAATAATTAGTGATTAAAGTCCTTTGACAGCAGAATCCCCTTAATAGTTGCTGCCTTCTCCAGTCCTCAGTAACTCTCCCTCCACAGATAGCGCTGCCACTTTTTCCCCTCCAGTAGTGTCTTGGTGATTGTATCATTTTTTCCCAGTTCAGGGGTTTACGCACAGATTGAAATGGAAGAGTACAGTTTTGCAGTTATGGCACTGACGCGCAGAAAATCAAAGTTTGTTTCTGTGTTCTGCTGCAGGTCCCGGTGTCTGCTGAACTACCACATACACAACCTTATGTTTAAGAAGTGGGTTATTTTGTCTTGGTTGGGTTTTTTGTTTTTTCTTAGACTTTGCACCGTGAGCTCAGGAATAGGGCCTTGGAGTATTATCTTAATTTAAGAACTGTCATTAGCTCTAAACAGTTTATGGCTCTGGTAACCGGTGAGCCAAGACATCTGCCTAATGAAGTCTATTCCTTAATGTGGAGTGGAGTCAGTATTCTTCCCCAAGCCTGACACATGCTGCATGGCGCTCGAGAGCTTATACAGCATTCAGAGTAGCGGAGCGTCTTCTAGATGTTTAGATCGGGGCTGACATGCAGCGGTTTACATCCTGTTCTGTCCTCGTGTTTCCCTCAGGGCATGGTGCTATCTGCTGAGTACATCAAGAAGAAATTGGAGCAAGAAATGGTGCTTTCTCAAGCTTTTGGACGAGACTTAGTGAGTATTCGTTTTCCTCTAGCCTTGCAGGCTATAGAGAAGATGAGATTTCCCTGAAACACTGTCCCTGAATCTGTTGTACTAATTGCCTAAATCTTCCTTCAGTTCCTATCCCTCCGGATTGCCAGACAGGCACCTAGTTACTCATTCCCCTAAGGCTTTTTCATTTGGAAACCACCAATAACTGCAGAGCTCCCGATGCCTTTTTCTTTCTCGGGCGGAGCCGAGGCAGGAAGTCCCATTTGGTGGCAATGCAGGACAGGGAACATTAAAACCAAATCAACAGGAACTAAAATCCCATCTCTATGGAGATTCTCTTTGGAGACGGCAACGGGATGCCGTACTGACTGTCTGTGTGTGCACATTTCTTGTGATAGAGAGCTATCGGAGAACCCAAGAGAGGTGTTAGGAAGCAGCTTTACCTTAGTTTCGATGTCAGTCATAGCGTGGTCTATGTCCCCGTTGGGGAGGGAACTTCTGAACTGCCCGATTCCCTGCTGTCAGACAGCTGTCCTCTTCTCATGCCCAAAGAGTGCCTTGGCCTGAGCAGCGCCCGTGGGGAAATCGGCAATAGCTCAAGGGAGAAAGAAAAGAGGGATAAAAGCCTCAATGGTTCCCTGGAACTTGAGTGTCGTACCGGTCAACACTAAAGCGTCTGCCTTGTGACGTTGGGTAGATACAGGGAGAGATACGTAGGCATCGGACTTCTTTATACGGTGCTTTATTCCTCTCTGCCCAGAAAGTGAAAATTGGTCTTGTTAAGTGAGCTGTTTGTTACTCATGAGGCTTTTTTTCCTCATGTCCTCTAGAGCTCAGTTGCTACCTGACTGGTAAGGATATGGTGACGTTGGGAGCTCACAGTTGTCTCCTGTGCGTGACAAGTAACGTAGAATTGTTATGGCTGGAAAAGACCTTTAAGAACATCAAGTACAACGGTTATCTAACTCTACCGGGCCCACTTCTAAACCGTGTCCCTGAGCACCATATCTAGACGGCTTTTAAACACGTCCAAGTATGGCGATTCAACCACTTCCCCGGGCAGCCTCTTCCAGTCTTTGATAACCCTTTCACTGGAGAAGTTTTTCCTAACGTCTAACCTAAACCTCCCCTGGTGCAACTTGTCGCCATTTCCTCTTGTCCTATTGGTTGTAACTGATGAGAAGAGACCAACACCCACCTCGCTACAACCTCCTTTCGGGTAGTTGTAGAGGGCTGAGGGGAGACCTTTATTGCTTTCTTTTCTTCAGACTAAACAACCCCGAGTCCCTCAGCCGCTCCTCGTACGAGTTATTCTCAAGACCCTTCACCAGCTCCTTTTCCCTTCTCTGGACCTTCTCCAGCACCTCGAGGTCCTTCTTATACTGTGGCACCCAAAACTGAATGCAGTACTCAAGGTGCGGCCTCACCGGTGCCGAGTACAGTGGGACAATCATGTCTCTATCCCTGCTGGCTACACTATTCCTGATGCGGGCCAGGATGCCGTTGGCCTTCTTGGCCACCTGGGCTCAGTGCTGGCTCATGTTCCAGCCGGCTGTCCGCCAACACCCCCGGGTCCTTTTCTGCCGGGCAGCTTTTCAGCCACTCCTCCCCGAGCCTGTAGCATCCATGGGGTGGTTGTGGCCCAACATCACATCCCGTTCTGTTCGAAGGTGGTTTTATATATGGTGGGTCCACCTTCTAATTGATGAAAAATAGTGTAGCTAGCTGGGCCTGACCCACAAGGATGGAGAGAGTGCTGGATTGACATGAGATGGAGCAGACCGCTTGCGTGTAGAAAATTAAGTACTCTAAAGCTGAACTTTGAAGAACATCTGAAAAAGTGGTATAAGGTCTTAATTCTCCCCCAGCATTCAGCTGACTGACCGTAACAGGCGCGTTGGTGGCTTAGAGGTGGTCTTGAGAAGGAAAGTGACACAAAGGTAGATCTTTCATTCTTGTGGCCCGGTCTTAGGTTCTCCGTGTGTTCTCTCATCTTACGCAGAAGTCCAGCCGTAGCCTGCGGTGACCTGGGGCCGTGGAGAGTCGGGTGCTGGATTCTCTCTCCCTATGTAAAGCCTACAGGACGCTGGCAGAGCTGTCAGAAAAACAAGACCGAAACTTTTCAAGCGCTGTCTTAGTGGACTTCTGGGGTTCTGAGCCATGCCTGGCACTCTACCCTCTGAGTAACAAGAACAGTACAAAACGTTAGGGAATAGTTTTGTCTCTGAATTACTTAAGCAGTTGCCAGCTGTTGAGAGCTTCTCGACGTAGAAGGCTACTGTTCAAACTGCAAGCTAGGATTTCTGTTTTTCAGCCTGCACAAGTGGTGGCATTAATGAAAGCAAGTAACTTCTAGAACCGAAGAGACCTCAGATGTGTGAGCCTGGACTCAGATGTTATCAGAAGGCTGTCAGATTTGAGGAAGAGCAAAAAGCTCGTATCGAATCCTAAAGAACCCCAACAGCTTGTGTATATTTCCTTATTCTTCCTACCTTTTTTTCTGTTAGGGAAGACCCAGTAGGTCAGACACTGACTGATGGAGGTGTAGGAGAGAATACCAGAAGAGAAACAATTCTAGCATCCCTTCAGAACAAGCAACGTCGCAGGGCAGGAGCGTGCTGGGACTGCCTCTGTGACTGAGACTAAACAGCGTAAATCAGAACTCCGCTTCCATTTCAAAATCTAACACACCCTCCCTGGTTCCCGTTGGTGGAGGAACTGGTTAGCTGGAGTCTGGAGCGCTGGTGTATAGGAAGGACAGCTGGGGAAAGGGACAGATTTTGGGGCTTGTAGACTTTCAGTCTGACCACAGTTTCTTGGTTTTTGTTTTCAGGGGAGAGGAACAAAACACTACGGCCTGATTGTGGTCGGCCATTCCCTAGGGGCTGGCACGGCTGCCATCCTGTCCTTCCTCCTGCGTCCGCAGTACCCGTCGCTGAAGTGCTTTGCCTATTCTCCCCCAGGTGGGCTGCTGAGGTAGGTGTTGGGGCAAGAGGACCGGTGAGAGAGACTGGGGGGGAATGTAGTTGTAGCTGGGTCAGATCCTGTTTGTGATGCTCCGAGAAGCAGCAGAAGACAAGTTTCTGCCCTGAGAAACCTGCGGAAAAAAAGGAGCGGCAGTCTATAGGAGCGGGGGGTTGTTGGCAGTCTTTGCTCTGTGTTTGGAGTTAAGGTTTTGATGGCAGGTGGCCACTCTCCCAAATACTCTGGTTTATGACTTAGTTGTCTGTGGCTGTAGCTCTAATTTCACCCTGGCTAGTGGAAAATGCAAGCTGAGTGGACAAGGTGCAATTTCCTTATTCTCTGCGCAGTGCCAGCGTGTCTTCTCCCCATCTGCTGTGAATATATGTACAGTAAGGGAGATATTTGCCCAAATGTAGATGTCTGCATGGGTTGATCTAGTTGTCTGAACTCCTTTTGCAGCTGACAAAGAAACTCGCACTTCTGGGGTGTGATTTCTGTCATTCTAAAGTGGGTCCCTAAAGTAGGTCAGAGGGATTGTGCTTCTTGGGTGCCTGTTTCTCTCCCTTGACTGTCAGGGGGAATCTAGGGTAGCTGCCTCAGCTGTCCGAAGAGAGGTGCGGTGAATTCCTCCCACTGTAAATGGGAACAGACCTGCTGGTCGTGTTATTTACACGGTAGCCAAATGAAAACATCACGCTCGTTTGCTGTGAAGTGAGATAAGATCTTTCTAGTTGTGACGGACACCGTGGGGGCACTTGAAAGCAGCTATGGACTCTCAGAAGCTTCTAGTGATAGTTATAGCATCGTGTTCTAGGAGCAGCCGAGGGTTTTAAACCATCCTGCTAATGACTCTGGACATTAGCGTGCCTTGCTATGGTAGTAATCCGGGGTCTTCTGTGGCTGTAGATTAATGGCTCTGCAGAATGTTTCGTGGGGGTTTTAGAGCTTTCTGCTCAGAGCTTCCACTCCTGAGATGCCTTGATAGCGTGGGCCCTGCTGTGCTGTGTCACCTAAGTTGTCTTAGTTCAAGGAGGTGCCTCTGACAGGCACACTTTTGCACTGTATGTCCTGCCCAGGATCGTCTCCAGATCAACAATGTGGCATCTGTCTGTGGTGACCGATTCGGACGATGATCTCTGGGAAGTTAGTTGATTGCAGAACCAGCTTGTAGAGTGGAAGCCTCAATTCCCTCTTATCTTGGTGCTCAGGTAGATGCAGAAAGTGGCCATCTTGGTTCTACACTGCCTTTTTAGAGTAGTCTCAGGAGCGTGGAATATCTTCTCCTTCCATTCTGCTGTCTGGGATGCTCCCAAACTGTAGGAAAACAATTCTGAGGCATTGAGTTAGAGTACTTCCTTTTCCAAGTATATTCAGAGCCGTATGCAGGTAAGGACGAAGGAGCTGCTCTCTTTGTACGAGCTGTACCGTTACAGAATAATGTTGCTTGGGGCGTGGGATGTGACTATCGGGCTTTTCTTTAGCGGGGTGTATGTCCCTAAAGCCTCGAGCAGCTTGGGTTGTGGTTTTTAGGACCCTGGTTCACTGTTTGGTAACCTCTCAGACACCAGTGGCAAACTGGGAATGAAGTGCAGTTTGCTGCTAGTGAAACACTGTTTGCTTCTTCTCGGTCCTGTTTCTCTTCCAGTGAGGATGCCATGGAGTATTCAAAAGAGTTTGTGACTGCAGTCGTGCTTGGCAAAGATCTAGTGCCCAGGCAAGTTGAGAAGTGTCGGAATTTCTTGATGAGTATCTGCTGTTCTATGCCAAAGTCACCCATTTCCTATCAGAAACACCTTGGTGATATCTGTCTCCAGTTTCCTCATTTACCTGTCCTTGTATGCTTCTTACTTGTCCTCTTAGTTACCTGTGTTGCTGCGTCTTTTACCCGGACACCTACATTGGTGTTTCCCACACCTTTTGATAGGCATATCCCTCCCCGTCTCTGTCTGAAAGAAAAGGGTGAATATCCTGTCTCTGTAATTATACTCGTTGTGGTGTCTGACACGTCGATGCCATCTTCCCGGCTGCCTGTGTTATCTCGGACCTCTTCACGCTCTGCCCTGAACCAGATGTGCTGTCACCTCATTTTTCACTGTTTGTCCCTGAATACCTATTCCATATCATCTCGTATCTCTGAACCAGCTCCCTCATTTCTTGTGTCTTGGCATTTCTCACCTCTCGTCATCTCCTGGGACGTGTTCCGCTGAACGGGGCGTTGGACTAGGAGCCAGACCACCTGCCTCTTACTTTTGCTTCTGCCCTGTTGTGTGACCTCAGATAAATGGTGATGTTTCTGTCTGCCATATAAAGCATGTAGGATTCAGTGGAGGGAAAGCACTAAATGGTATTGAATATGTCTTTTGGTAACCTGTATGACAGAATCTTGTCCGCCCTGTAATCTGTTTAGTGGTGTCATATAGCTCTGTGCCACCTTTTTGATTTACCTGTTCTGTGTCATCCTGTACTTGTTTCTTGCTCGCTTGTTTCTGTGATTGCATCATCTCCCTCCTTATCTGTTCATTGACCTCTCTCATATCTGTCTTCACTGATCTGATTCTGCTATTCCACTTCATACTCGTGTATCGTCCCGATTGCTTTCCGGTGGCCTCTTAACCCTGGTTACCGGCTCGGGGTGATGCCACAACCCAACTCTGAAATGATCTGCATTATGGCGTTGTTGCATTCCCGTAGTATCTTTTGTAGCATAGTTCCTTGTTCTTCTGCGTTGTGTGTCCCTTCCGTCCTGTTCCCCGCCCAACTGGTGTAAACGCGTCTTCTGCTTTTTCCAGAATCGGTCTCTCTCAGCTGGAGGGATTTCGCCGGCAGCTTCTGGATGTTCTTCAAAGAAGTAACAAACCAAAGGTAAGAGTAAAGATTGAGACACCTGAAGGCGAGTCTCTGAGCAGTGATGGGAAACTTTTAGCATCACATAGCAACACTGCAGACTTCTCCTGCCCTCTAGGTCCACTGTGACTGCTGTTTGGGTAAGCAGAGGAGCGACGGCAAGAGCTGGAAGGCAGCTAGAGAGGTCAGGGCGAAGGGCTGCGCTCTGTTTGCAGGCTGTGTGAGGGGTCTGGCTCACGTGCTGCGGGTTCAGCATCGCAGGTCTAAAATAACTGAGCAGGAAATTTTCTCGTCTGAGCCTGTTTTGAAGACTGTGTTCCAGCTGTAGCTTTTCTTGGCCGGTAACAAATGGGAATGGGCTAGGAAGTACAACGCTTGTCTGCTTATAGACACTGCTGCGTGCTGTCTGAGTGGCGCTGTTCTAGGCTAAGCGGTCTGTTAGTGTTTTGGAGATAAGAAATGTGGAACGTTGTTTCCCCCCCAGGATTCTTTACCGCTAGCCTGAGATGGAAAAAATGTCAGTAGTTAAGATTTTTAAGGGTAAAATATTGTAAAACCACCTGTAGAGGGAGAAAACTGAGCTTATATTTATTTTTCCTGTTAGCATTCTGTGGCTTTTGTGGTTTGGCTTATGGGTTTTTTTGGTAAATTTGGGGGTTTTTAGGATTTCTTTTAGTGTGTAAAGAAAAGACCTAAGCAAAAATTTTGTCTATGTTGTATAGCCTTTTGCTCATTTTTGTACATTAAAAATTCAGATTCCATCTACCTTGTTTATCCTGGAAGATAGTGAGTTCCTAGTTGGTGGACAAGTTGGTGCTTGCTCTGGATCCCTAACTCTACAAAAACCTCCAGCAAAAGAAGGAAGGATGAGATGTTGTCACTTCTAACATTTAAATTGGGAAAGGCAGAAACAGCTTTTCCTGGGCATGGTTATCTCTATCTCTAGGTCTACTATTTAAGCAATCAGAGCACAAGACCTGTTTTTTCTCTTTTCTGGTATTAGGTATTGAGTTTAAACCCTACCAATAGTGTTTGTGAGGTGACTCTGCTTTTCTTCGGTGTTTTTCCTCTTTGCAATATTCTCCCTCCTTTCTCTTGTGTTGAACAGTGGCGAATCATTGTGGGCGCCACCAAGTGCATACCCAAGTCAGAGCTTCCTGAAGAGACGGAAGAAAATTCAGTCACGAGTAATCGCCTCTGGACCCATCCCAGCGATCTGACCATTGCCCTGTCTGCAAGCACACCGCTGTACCCGCCAGGCCGCATCATCCACGTGGTGCACAATCATCCTGCAGAGCAGTGCTGGTGAGTACGCGCAGAGCTGCCAAGTCAGCCCGTGGGTTTGTCTTTTGGAAAAGACTCCCCAAGACAGGAACCCATCTATGAAGGAGGTGATTTTTTCTTTTTTTTTCTTCCCCCCGCTCTCTTACGGTGACGGTGATTGTGTCTGTGCTGTCAGAATAGACAGTCGTGTCACTGTTGGCGAGTGCAGAGTTGTAGAGCAATGGCGTAGCATACTTTAATATCTTCTCCTTCTCTCTTTCCTCCTGTTGCTTTTTCTGTCCCTGCAACCTGCTGTTTCTTTTGCACGCCAAAATACTGGCCTGCTCTTTCATCTCCTGCTCCCTGTTTTCCCTTCTGTTTGGATCCCAACTCCTCTTCCAGTTGCTGCGAGCAAGAGGATCCCACTTACTTTGCTATCTGGGGTGACAACAAGGCGTTTAACGAAGTGATCATCTCACCGGCGATGTTGCACGAACACCTCCCGTATGTGGTCATGGAAGGGCTCAACAAGGTAACGCAGAGAGTTAGATCAAAGGGCAGTTAGTGCCCTACTAAACTGAGCGCCTTGTCATGGCTCTTGATGCACAGAGGACAAGTAGTCCGTGCCTGGAGAGCAGGCTGGTTAAATACGTGAGACCGTTTACTTTGGAGGCGAGGAGGAAAGAGGATTCTGCTCTGGGCCAATCACTCACAGGTGTGAGTTGAATGTAACGAAGTCTGGAAATGGAATGTAGATCTTCATCCCAATACCCAAAGTCCCAGACTAGGCCCTCTTTCCAAATTTAATGTCCTAATAATGTGAAGTTGGGTGTCGGTTGATTCCTTCTCTTAGCTGCCTGTTACAAGCTGCAGTTCAGGTGAAAGGGAATCATCTTTGGGAGGTGATTCTGCCCCTCTACTCTGGTGGGACCCCACCTGCAGTACTGCCTCCAGCTCTGGAGCCCCCAACATAGGAAAGACGTGGCCCTGTTGGAGCGGGGCCAGAGGAGGCCACAAAGATGCTGGGAGGGCTGGAGGCCCTCTGCTGGGAGGACAGGCTGGGAGAGGTGGGGGGGTTCAGCCTGGAGAAGAGAAGGCGAAAAAGGGGAGCCCTCAGAGCCCCTTCCAGTCCCTACAGGGGCTCCAGGAGAGCTGGGGAGGGACTTTTTACAAGGGCATGGAGTAACAGGATGAGGGGGAATGGCTTCAAACTGGAAGAGGGGAGATTTAGATGAGATATGAGGAAGAAATTTTTCACTGGGAGGGTGGTGAGGCACTGGAACATGTTGTCCAGAGCAGCTGTGGCTGCCCCATCCCTGGAGGTGTTCAAGGCCAGGTTGGACGGGGCTTGGAGCAACCTGGGCTGGTGGGAGATGTCCCTGCCCGAGGCAAGGGGGTGGGACTGGGTGATCTTCAAGGTCCCTTCCAACCCAAACCATTGCACGAAATCCAAGCTGTGACAAAAATGCTCTGCGCTGCGGCTGCAGTTCCTCTGAGTCTGAAGGGCAACTGAGCTTATGTATAAAGGTTGTGGAATGGGTTTCTGCCACTAAGCTACAGTTCCAAGCCATGTGGCTCTACCATGGAGATCTAGACAAGTCTCCTCTGCCCTTCTGGTCTGAAGGCTGCTCCTGCCAGTCATCTCCCCAGCACTGGGTTCCCAGCAGGGCATTCTGGTGGGGTTGTTATGTTGGAATTCATTGATATAATCCTTTATGTCCCCGTGCTTGCGGAAGGGGTTGGTAAGAAAGAGGCAAATCCAGTACTTTGAAAGTCCTGAGCTGAGAACAGCGAAGCTGCTGTCTCCAGTAAAGCACTACTGTTCCTCTGCTTGCCTTGAATAGGTCTTGGAGAATTACAACAAGGGGAAAACAGCTTTACTTTCTGCAGCCAAAGTGATGGTGAGTCCTACAGAAGTGGATCTCACCCCGGAGTTGATCTTCCAGAGTCAGCCCTTGCCTAGTGGACCCTCAGTGCAGATCGGAACCGGAGCCATAACGGTGGACAGAAGGAACAGCAGTACCAAGTAAAGATATATCTTTGATTTCTTTGAAGGATTTGTTGGCTTTAGGTGTGGGTCCTCTTTCTTTTGGGGCGTTGTGATCAATGTTTGTGGAAGGGATAGATCCAAGGGCTGCCTTTGTGCCTTTTACTCAGCTTCACTATGTCTTGTGTCACGTTGGGGGGAAGAAATCCTGTGTATTGCTCAAGAATCTGTGAGTGCAGCAAGGTCAGGACAACCTAGAAGTTGAGGCTATGGAAGAAACTCTTTTTTTTTTTTTTTTTTCTCCTTATCCAGACAAACGGGGTTCTCCCTGAAACCATAAAGGCAAAGCTTGCAGTCTTGCAGCCAAATTTCTGTTGTCCCGTGCAAGTTATGTGCCCAAAGATAACCTATATGGTGATTCTCAAAAGCTGAGGAGCAGTGAAAGCCATAAGCTTACCAAAAGATATGCATTAAAGCTACTTTATGATGTGACTTGTGTGATATTATAAACAAGACAATCTGGGAACATGGGTACAGGTGAGGGGAGAGCAGTTGGTGTCCTGTTTCTGAAGGACAAGAGCAGGAAGCTCAGTCCAGTGGAAGGCAGGTGAGGGGAAAAAGCACGTTCTGAGTGCTGAAGGGGGTTGTTTTCTGAAAGCTGGAGCATCACTGAGCGCTGACATCACCAGTTTGGCAAAGGCCAAAGGGTGGAGGAACATCGAGGAGGTATTACAAAGGAATGGTTTGGAGAAGAGCTCGTTCTTTGTGGTGTATGTACACAGCTTTCCTCCAGCAGCCAATGGCAGAAAGACTCCTTGCAGACTTTCAGATAACGTCTGAGGCATTGCAGGACCACGGACTTGCCAGAAGTGAAGAAAATACATGTAAAAATATGGGCAAAGGCTTATTTCAAAGTTGAGACAAGACTTGCATCACAGAATCGCATTTTAGAGGCCAAACGTGCAAACGAAACAAGGAAGATGAGAGAAGGAGGATGGTTTGTAGTCAGAGATAGCAAACTGGACTAGCGAGTGGAAACAGAAGACAACGTTGTGTGGGGGAGAGGATTATTTCTTTGCAAGGGAAGCACTTCTCTGGAGATTTCAGGTAGAGACCCAACAAGAAGCTCTGTGTGTGTGGGAAGAGGCAGGGCGAGATGGTCTGTGCGGAGTGATGGACAGCTGAGTATCCTTGAGAATTACACAAGTGAGATTTAAATTTAGAAGAAAGATAAGACACCAAATAATATGAAAACGGTCAAGTTCTTGTCACAGACAAAGCAAACGCTTAGAGAGAGTGAAGGAGACCGTAGAAACAGAGCTGCAGCTGTGATGAAACAGCAGGAACGGGGATCGGCCCACGTTTGTGAAGGCTACGGTAAGACTGAGAAGATGAACTAGGTCAAGCAGCAGGGAGAGGAGCCGTGGTTTCCATGCCAGAACAGAGCCAAGGAGCTGCTTCCCTTTGAGGAGAGCGAAAGCAGAGGGGGAATTCTGAGATACGCGAGGGAAAGGAACGGGGGAGAAGGCAGAGAGGCTTAAAGGAAGTGCTAGATTGGAAACAGTTGTAGGTCGGTTGTGTTTTCATTCAAGGTTAGAGCCAGCTTACTGGGTCAGACTCCCTCTTTTGGGGTTCTTGAAACCTGTTCTCAGATCACCACCACTCTGTTGAAGTCACAAAGGGATCAAATGTTGGCCTGACTTAGAAGCCTTTCCCTATACATCTTGTTCTTTTGGCAGGTGCAGCAGTCTTCTCCCAAGCTTGGGCTTTTTTTCCCCAGATATTTCCTTAAGTTCTTGTCTTTGGGGCTGTTGCTTTGGCCGCAGCTGATCCCAGGCTTTGTGTCTGCCTGGTGTGGGAAGCACCCGCCCTGTCTCTTTGACACGGTGTCTTTCTGGAGGCGCCTGCCCCATCCGTCCTTTGGAGTCTTAGGTTGTCTGGAGTCACAGAATTCACAGAATGGTCAGGGTTGGAAGGGACCTCTGGAGATCATCTAGTCCAACCCCCCTGCCAGAGCAGGGTCACCTACAGCACGTTACACAGGACAGCGTCCAGGCGGGTTTTGAATGTCTCCAGAGTGGGAGACTCCACCACCTCTCTGGGCAGCCTGTTCCAGTGCTCCACTACCCTCAAAGTAAAGAAGTTCCTTCTCATGTTAAGATGGAACTTCCTATGTTCAAGTTTATGCCCATTACCCCTCGTCCTATCACTGGGCACCACTGAAAAAAGACTGCTCCCATCCCCCTGGCATCCTCCCATTAAGTATTTGTAAGTATTAATAAGATCCCCCCTCGATCTTCTTTTCTCTAGACTAAAGAGACCCAAGTCCCTCAGCCTTTCCTCATAAGAAAGGTGCTCCAGTCCCCTAATCATCTTTGTTGCCCTTTGCTGGACCCTCTCCAGCAGTTCCCTGTCTTTCTTGAACTGGGGAGCCCAGAACTGGACACTACTCCAGATGCGGTCTCACCAGGGCAGAGTAGAGGGGGAGGATGACCTCCCTCGACCTGCTGGCCACGCTCTTCTTGATGCCCCCCAGGATGCCATTCGCCTTCTTGGCCGCCAGGGCACATTGCTGGCTCATGGCCATCCTGTTGTCCACCAGGACTCCCAGGTCCCTCTCCACAGAGCTGCTCTCCAGGAGTCTTTCTGAAGATCTGTGCTTGTCTTAAGCTGAGTAAATTGCTTTTTTTTTTTAACCTGTTTTAAAGTCTGCTACCTGAAATGGTAGCTGAATCGGTCATGGGCAATGCTCTAACAGCCTCCTGGCGTTTGTGGTAGTACGGTAGGGATTGCCAGCGCTGAGAAGGAGGGGAAGACGTGAGATTGGAGTGATTCCAGAGCGTGAGAAGAAAGAGAAAGTAGTAAGTGAACTGTAGGCAAGTCCTTCAACCTCTCTTGCCGCAATCCTCTCTAATACAGAGGTGTTGAGTGAGAGAGGGGTTCGTCTGCACGTTTGGAGACTGCACCGTCGTTTTAGGCGCTTCAGTGAGAAGCGCTGCAGGTTTCACTGGGAGCAGAACCATGGTCCTAAGTGAAAATGGTGCTTGAGAAGGAAGACGCTTAGCTGGGAGAAAAGGGAGAGAAGGAGAAAACCCTGAGTTTGCAGAGGGAAGAAGCTGCAGCTAATATTTTCAGCTGGGAGGACGAAGAGATAAGAGGTTTCTTGCTGTTGTGGATGGCTCTGGTTAGAGCGAGGACACGCGCCCTCAGTGTGTATGAGGAACTCTCTGCCCAAGACTCGGTTCCTCTGGCTGTTCTGGCAGCCTGCGGTTCTGTGGAGTGATGCAGCCTCACGTTGTGTGTTTCTCATTGCAGGAGCAAGTCCCACTCTGAAATTAGCTTGGAGGGGTTTTATGAAACAAAGCCACTTTCTCCTGTGCAGAAAGACCCTGTGGAGCTGCTTCTCCTGGACACAAAGGAACGTCTCTCTGTGGAGCTGCAGGACCGCCGTGCCCCTCTCGCGACCATGGAGAGCCTCTCGGACAATGAATCCATCTACAGCTTTGATTCAAGGCGCTCCTCTGGTTTTCGGAGCATCCGGGGCTCCCCCAGCCTCCACGCTGTCATGGAGAAGGATGAGACGCACTGCTTTTACATAGATCCCGTTATCCCGGAGGAGAACCCCTCCCTCAGCTCGCGGACAGAGCTGCTGGCTGCCGATAGCCTCTCCAAGCATTCCCAGGAGACTCAGGCCCCCGACAATGTCCTCAACAGCGGTGGCACTACCCCCCAGCGACGCTGCAGCGAGGAGGGGGCCAGCAGTGAGGGGGACCGCCTTTCCTTAGCCCCTCGTGAGGAGTTGTCCCTCCAGAACGGTCGGCTCACTGATGTTCCCAGTCCCCAAGTGTTGGAGTTTGCGGAGTTCATAGACAGCCTCTTTAATTTGGATAGCAAAAGCAGCTCCTTCCAGGACATCTACTGCATGATGGTGTCAGACAGCTCCAGTGACTTTGCGGAGATGCCCAAGTCTGTCAGTGATCAGGAGATCCTGTTGAGGGCACAATACGAACCCAACCTAGTCCCAAAGCCCCCGAGGTTGTTTGCAGGCTCAACAGATCCTTCGTCGGGCATCTCTGTCTCACCCTCTTTTCCCCTTAGTTCATCTGGAGAACTCATGGACATCACTCCCACAGGCGTGAGCAGCCAGGAGTGCCTGGCCACTGACAAAATCCGGACTTCCACCCCCTCCGGGCACGTAACCAGCCCTGCCAAGCAGGACGACCTCATGATTTCGGCCCTCTAGTGTAGGATCAAGGGGTGCGGCTCTGAGAGCTGATCCCGTAGGCTGAGTGCTGGGATAATATTTGGAGGAGGTGGTCATCGGGCAGTTTGGGTCGGAGGAGACAGCTGGAAACGTTCCTTTTTGGGGTGACACGGTGGTGGCACACTGGTGTCTGGAGGATTGTGCTGGAGTCCCATGCTCGTAGCTGGGAGAAGGAGCGTCGCCTCACGAGGCCTGCTTACGCTAAGAGGGTCCGAGTCACGAAAGGTAGATGCAAGTTCCCTACCTCAGCCCGTCTCCTTTCGTTTCAGAGGCAGATTCCTTGCCCCGGGGCACCTGCTGAGTTTGGGAGTGAGATACCCCGCTTCAGGGAATCCTCTGGGGTTGGAGGGGTGGATTCTCCGAAGCTCGAGGATCGGATAGACGGAAGCAAGGGGGCCAGGCCAGCTCACCCCCTTGGTACCGTGTCAGTGGTTTTGGAAATGAGCGGATTGAGACTTTGGGCCCTATTGCACTACCATGTCGAATCTGGCCCAAGATCCAATTCGTCACACTTCCACGGGGATCGCTTTTGTAGGACGTTCTCCTCTTTTAAAGCCATTGGGGCTGTATTCTCCCCCAAATGCAGTCTCCCCTCCCCTGGCCGGGCGCAGCAAGAATGGGGCTGGCACTGTGTTTTCTCTCCCCTTGGGTACTTCTGTGTTCAGTGACCGCCGGGCTGCTTCTGAGAGGGAAAGGACGCTGTTCTGAAGAGCCAAAGCCTTCTGCCATGTCCCTCCTTTGCCAGAAAGAGCTCTCCTGGATGTCACCGTCATCGCTTCTTGGTTCCCTGGACCACTCTGAGCTGGGCGACGTTCCTGCAGGACTGACAGGATTCTCATCTCGGAGCTGCACGGATGGATCGACTGGAAAATTTTAACAATCTTCTCAACACACAGCGTTATTTGCCGGGCCCCTGCGGAGCCTGGGAGCCTCTCCTGGATTCCGCTGGGTCCTCACACCGCCCATACGCGGTAATCGCGGATCAGTGCCATCCTCTGTCGTTGAGAGTTCAGGGAAAAGACGAACTTTTACTAAGTATTGAAATCTCTTGTATGTTTACAGAGCTGCTAAGCTTTTCGGAAGGTATTTATTGAGCAAAGAGGGAGGCGTTCCCTAAGCAAAAAGCATGTTCGTTCTCTCCTTCCTGTGCTGTTCCCTCTGGGGACTGAGGGGGAGAGAGGATGGGCAGGCGCGATTGCAAATCCTCCGCTTTTAAAGCAGGTCGGAGTCTGGGGACAAGCTGCCTCCATCCCTCGCCCGCCCTCCCTCATCCGCCTCTCGGTTGCGCAACGCCGCATTGCAAAGCTTGACCAAGTTGCGAGGAAAGCTACCTGAGCACTGCTGTGCAGAGCCTCGGTGCCCGGAGGAGCCTGCCGCAGCCACCCGGGCAGGCGTTTTCCAATGATGGGGGCAGGAGAGGAACTACCTATCTAGAAAGTTCAACGTACCGTCGTGTGTAGAAGGCCCTTTAATTGACAAAACACCTTCATATCAAAGCTTGGCAGAGTTACCAATCGGTCTCCCTGGAGCTCTGTCCTCCCTCACTGGAAAAGAAATTCCTATTTTAACGTCCTTATAATCACAGAGATGTTATTCCCCTCCTTAGCTGCAGTATTTCCATTGTGGGAGGATGCTCCCAGGAGCTTAGCTCATGACAAATCCCTGGATTCCCGTTATCCCTCACCTCCCGCGGTGTTCGTTGAGCAGTCTCGGCACGCCCCAGGCATGGGACGGGGCTGGCTGTCCTGGGTGCCACACAAACGAGTGGCATCAAATGCCATCGAGTCAGAGCGGGAACGCTTTCTAGCCACTGTCCGTTGGTGTAAATAACTTCAGGTGGTCTGGACTTTGTGTCCAAGTGCCGATCTCCCGCTCAACAATTTAGCGTGGGCTACCGTGTCCCCCCCTCCTTACAAATTACAGGGGCTTCGTTAAACGGGCAGTAAGATATTGTCACTGTGGTTTAGGTTCCAAAGGTGACCTTTTCTATCCTGTCTTGAATTGGAGGGAAGAAGCCCCCCTGAATCCAAAGTAATTTGTAAAGGAAAAAACGCTTTTGTTCTGAGCACCGTGAAGTTACTTTTTTCTTTATAGTTTCATGAGAAGAGAGCAGCGGTGTTCCCCTCGCCCAGAGCTTGTATGGGGCAGGAGCTCACACGGAACAGCTGTGGAAGTGCCATCAGATCATTCGCTATTGCAATCCACGGGGTGAGGCTGAATTACTGCACGCACAACCCCGAGAAAACCCCACTGAAAAGGTGGTGTCCAGGAATACGCACAATAAACTGGGTAGTTTTGAGGGGGGGAAAAGGGGAGCTGAAGCGTCGGGAGGCCGAGGCTAGCAGGCTGGCTCCCCTCCCGAGGCGGGCTGCTGACCCCGCTTGATGGAGCGGGGAAAAGGAGTTCATTTCTGCCTTTAAGCGTCAGCAGAAGGTGGGTGGTAATAACACTTAGCACTTAGGCAGAGCTTTGTATCTGCGAAGCACTTTACAAACGTTAACGAACGAATCGTCTCTGTCCTTGGCAGTGAGGTGTTAGGAGATGGCCATCTCTGAGACTAGGTGGAACTACTGGTGGCCCTACCTGAGGATGAGATGACTCAAGGTGAGGACGGTGGATTAATTATCTCCCTCTTCAGAAAAAAACAAACAAACAAAATAATAAAAATCATTGTTTCAGTAGTGACCTGATGATGTTTAACGGGTCGTGATATTGCACTAGAAAGTCACTCCTGACCTGGGCGTACCTCCGCTATGTCCTGGAAGACGCAATCGTTGTGTGGGACTGTTTCCTTCTCTGTGCCATTGGAACTGTGTCCCAGGGGAATGGGGTTACCTTGCCCTGGCCAGCTGTAGCAGGAAACAGCCTGGCATGCTGCATTATTATTACTTTTTTTTTTTGCTTTGTTTGTGCTCTGTGATTATCAGGCTTCTGAAAAGCCTGGAAACACCCAATGCTTGTGACCTGGGCTTGCCGTAGATCAAGGCAGTAAAGGTGCGAAAGAGTTGGTTAAGAAGGTTCTTGTTGTATCACGTTATGGGTAATTCCTGTTTTCCGTCGTTCTCTCTTGAGAAACAGATCTGCTCCTGGTCCTCACAAAGTAAATCCACGTTCTTTGCGTTATTTCTGCTTTAAATGTCTCGCTGTGTCTCGATTCTCATCGCTCCTTTGCTATGAGGGCATTTGGACAGGCTGGTTTCCTATTTCATCCGGGAAGAGCGTATCTGGAAAGTAAAAATAAATGCTAAGCCCGTAGCTACCTCCTTCGTTTGTACTTTCTGCTATCGCCAACTTTCTCTGCCCTCGCTCTGCTGTGCGGCTGTCTTTGGAAACACGAAACATCTTCAGATTTCTTCATCTCTTGGCTTCTCCTTCCTGCTCTTAAGCTTTGCGCCTTTTAATCTGTACGTGTTCCCGTGATGTTTCGCTGGGATGTTCCACCCCAGGTGGAGACGGTGCTGGAAGTGCAGTTCGGGGTGCCTGACACCCCAGCGAAGCCGCCGACAGTTCACCCAGTTCAATGGTGGGTCCTTCAAATCCCCTCTAAGAGCTTTGTGGTAGAGGAGCGGAGCCGAGGCCGCGCGGTTCCTGGAGAGCAGAGAGTGGCCCTTGCCCACCTTAGGATTAAAGCGCGGTAAGTGAAACCCTCTACACCAACGCAGCTTTGCCAAAGGGGCTATCGGGGTCCTGTGCCCTTTTCACCATCCCCTGGCGCGGCAGATTTCAGCCGACTCCGTAATCGGCACTTACCGTTGCACGATTGTTGGCGATCCTCTCGGCAGACTGTAGTGGAACGTAATCGTGAGGCGTTCGGGGGCAACCCTTAAGTAGGTGCGTGTTGAGCTCCGTCCCACAGCTTAATTAGGGACATCCTCTGGTCCCGCTGTGAATGTCCTCACAAGGTGTGAATGTCCTCACGAGGTGTGAAGGGTTTGGTGCTTCTCTCCATCTTTTTTGCACCCATAAGCTGCCCTCCTGCCCTTTTGGGTGTGTCCGAAGTGGAATAAAATAATCCCATTGATAATATCTCAGTGAATTTTAATTGTTGAGCCCTTTGGCGTGTAATGTGGGCTGGCTGTGGTTTTGGAGGCTCTTTTGCATCGCTATTAATTGTTTTTATTGTTGCTTTAATTGCAGCAGTGCCAAGAATTTAGCGGGAATCCTGCTGTGCTGAGTACGTAGCAGTGCTAAACACAAAACAAACCCTTCTCCAGTACTTACCATTATCCCCTCTCCGTTTGCAACATGCATTTTCTCCTTAAACTGCCCCTTTCTCTAACCTTTCCTCCTTTCTTTGCTGCCTATTCTTGTCACCTAAAGAGGAGCCACCTTCTCTCTCTTCTCGGTTGCTCCGTTTCAGGGTGATGGCGTCTCGGTCCACATCCATGATAGTGCCGCTTAAGGATGGGAAAGGTGTTCCCCATGATCTCGTGATGCCCTGGGACAGTTGGATGGGATTCCTGTCTCGATTCATTTGGGAGAGCTGCTGCCTTCCGTGGCAGATGAGGCTGTCTAAGAAAGGTCAAAGCGCTGTCAACACCGAGAGGTTCTTTAGCTATCTCCACCTTTTGCTTGCCTGCACTGTGGTCAGTATTTTCGGTGCTCGTTCGTAATTTCTGCAACTTTTTAAGAACTCGTTCCAAAGTAAACAAGAGTTGTATTAAGATATTTTGCTCTCTACAGAGGGCTGAGATGGCGGAGTTGGTTGTGAGCGTAGACACGCAAATCTGTGCCTCCCCTTTCTGTACTTTTTAGGACAGAGTTGCTCAGATCGCGGTAACAGCTGAAGGTCCCAAACAGGGACAGGATGTCGGTGGGAAGTCGGTGGTGCTGTCGATGAGCAATGGTGCGTACGAAGGAGGAAGAGCACCAAGCGTGGGGATATGGGATCAGCGTGTGCTCTGGAGCCGCTTCTGCTGCGGGAGAACTTGTTGCCGTCTCCTGTCCCTATCAAAGGAAACAGAGCAGGGCTGATCTGTATCAAACGCAACAAAGTGGATGAATATGGCAGTACTTTTTCAAATGTCATTTCCTAATAAGGTTCCCCTCTGCTCAGTTTCACTCTTTGTAAGCCGGGTCTAATTAAGAGGGGCTTTAAAATCTTCCCTTAAGTCGTTTTGTTTCTTTATCAGGTGTCTCTCTGATTTCTTTCCTAGATGAACATGGGTCCCTCCTCTCTCTCTAAAGCTTTTCCGTGTTTCTGGTTGCGACTGCTTCCCACTTTTAAATTCAGTTTAATCCTTCCTGTGTCCTGCTTTTAGAGGGGGCGATGAGATCTGTACGTGTTTGGGAGCATCCTGTTAATTTGGAAAATGGCCTCTTCTAATACATTCTTTCTGCGCTTCGATGGTTTTTTGGCTCTTCTTACCTGCCTGCAGGCAAAGACCAATATTTTCATTGAATTGCCCGCCCTGATAGCCAGTTTAATTTACTACTCGGGGTATATAAATAATCAGAATTATCCCCTGCGATGGTGGTTAGTTGGGGTTAATAATTTCTCAAATGGGTGTGTTGGTGTGTTTAGAGTTTGCCTTTTGTGGCTGTATCCCTAGAGGGAAGACTGGGAGAAGGAGCATCAGTTCTACCTGGCCCAAAATAGACATTCTTTGTCGTTTGCCATTGTGTTGGCACCCTCACCCGTTCCTAGGATAGCTGTTAGATCTTCCTCCTAGCAAAACAGGCTCCCTATTACCCGTGCAAACTGTACTTGGGTTCCTCTACGCGTTTTACGATCTGACCGAATGGGTTTCTAGACGTAGTGAAATTTGCAGCATCCTAAAGTTGAGCTGCTGAGCTGCACCCTCCTCCTTGTTTCTGCCCGTGAGCGAATGCCACCGGCACACGTAAGTACCGCACATCCTCACCGCCACGGCCCCTGCCCGAATCCCACCCGAGCTATGATGCTGGAGGGCGTTCTGGCATACCCCGTTGCGTTTCCGTGGTCAGCACAAGCCCTTCTGCCTTCGCCTTGGGAATCGGCTGGGCTGGAGCTCCGCTCGATGCTGGCTTCGCTTTGTGCTCGCGCGTACCCGCCGCCGGGATATCCCTTCCCTCGGCAGCAGGAGCACATTCTGCCTTTGCGGCAAGGGCAGCAGGAGCCTTCCATTTCCATATTTTAGGCACGGGGGTTGCAACTATTGCCTGCAGAGCATGTCAAGCCACGCGGAGCAGTAATTTGCTCATAAAGTGATTTATAACTCTTTAAATGTAATGAAGAAACACTGACAGACCTTTAAAATAACCTCTGGCCATCAACAAACCCAGAAGCTTTGCTTTTTTGCTTAAAAGCTCCAATCTGGAGTGTTATATTTGTTCCTTTCTGCTCGGACAACTGAAGCCTGAGATGGCTTTTGCTGACAGTCCTTCCGCGCTGTCACTTGTTTGCCATCCCTTCTCTTTAAATTCCCCCTGCTGGAGCTGGATTTTCTTGCTGAGAGCTGCTATTTAATTCTGCAGCTGCCAACAGCCTCTCGCGGGGCTTCTCTGCACTTTAAGAAAGTATTTAGACAATCTCTGCCATCCTCTTTCTAGTTGGAAAAGCATAGGGCGAGGAGATATTTGTTGGCGAAGTGCTCCCTCGTTAGCAGTGAAAGTAGTGAGTTCCAGAAGTCCCGGGAGGTAAAAAGAGCAGATATCCGACGCGCTGAACCCGAAAAGCTCAGCCTGAAAACCGAGACGGATTTAACATGAATGTTGTTGTGGTTTCCTGGCTGTGAAATGTCAGCTTCTTCCTTCCTCGAGGTGTAGCTGGTGCCTCTTCAGCCTGCCCGAGGCTCTGACGCTCGGGGCTGAAGGAATATATGGCTGTGAAGCGTTGGGAAGCTGACCCGTGCCCGTGCGGCGTTACACCGCAGCGCTGGATTTCGGGAAGAGCTTCATTTCTTGTGCCAAAGCTCCCTCTCATGGCGCTCCTGCGCGGAGGAGGCGACGCTCCGTGTCGCAGGCAGAGCGCATCCCGCTCCAGCCAAACTTCTTAGCGCCGATGGTAAGAATGGAGAGAGGAAAAAAAAAAAAAAAAAAAAGAGGTTGGTTGGTGGGACTCGCTCTGGGAGTTCCTTACTCTCCAGATGGTCATACTGGTGTTCCAGGTCAAATCTGAGAGGTGTGTGGTGTAGATTGTACCAATATTCATTGATTTTATTTATTTATTTTCCTCCTTGCCAGCTCCTGAGCAGGATGTGTGCCTGCTCCGTTCCCCTCAAGGGAGGTCCACAGCCCCTCGCAGCGGGATGTGGCTGCTCGGATGGCAGGGACGAGCCCGGGGGACCTGTGGTTTGGTCGTTTCAAGTTTTATATTCCGGCTCTGAGAGCCAGAGCCTTCACTCTCAAGATTGGGTGAGTGTTAGATCTGTGATGGACAGAGCCTGAAACCTAAACCCTATTAATTTAGAAGCTCTGTGTCCTTAGAGCAGAGAAATATTTTAGGAAGGAGAGCCTCGGCTGTGTGGAGAGCGGTGTATTCTGGGGAGCGGCGAGGCTGGTGGTTTCCTTCTGTGGCAGGAGCACTGCAAACTGCCAAAATTCTGCTTCTTCCCCATCTCCCGGCTGTATCTGCGCCCGGCGCTTCCCCGAGAGCTGTGACGCTCAGCACCGGAGCGCCTTGCCAGCACCTTAGGCTGCTTAAGGGCACGCACCCTGGAAATTGGAAACAGTGGAGGCGAGAGCGATTCCTTGCTTTGTCGTAGGGACTGCCGGTCTTAAAAAGCATCGGCTGTCTCGGAGCACTTCGCCGCCTCTCTCACTGTTGTGGTTTTCTTATTTTTGCTTCTTTTCTTGAGTTCGTGCCTGTTGTGCCTTTTGTTTTCCTTTTGGCTCGAGGTTCGGAGCCTCCTGCTTGGCACCAGACGTCTGCCACCTTCCTCTCCCCCTTCTGCGCGCTGTTTCTTCTCTGGGTGGAGGGAAGGGGAACGTCGCTTGGCTCGGGACTGGTTCAGAGTTGCCCTTGTTTTCTGCCTCAGTTAGGACATGCCACACGTCCCCGCTGTCCCCTGCTGCCTCTGGTCGGATCCAAGTGCCAAGAGCGAAGCCTGACCTGAGGTGGGCTGTTTCCTCCGACCCGCACCACGCTTTTCCTGCCGACCCCTTCCCATCTGGAACCTCATCTTGGGCAAAGCGAGTGGTTTCTGTACTTCTTACCTTTTGGCGTACGCGACCTCAGCCATCGTTTCACAGGTCTGTTCGTGAGTTAAAACTTCCTCTCGGGTCTATTCATGAGTAAAATGCTTTCTGCTCTTCAAGATCCGAGTCTGTTTTCGCCACAACTTAACCCTGAAAGGGACTTGACATCTTCCCAACTGTCCGTTGCAGTTTTGATTTACTGACATTTCTCTCGTTGGCTCTGGAACAGCCATCTTCCAAAGGTAAGCTCTCTTTTTAGAGAGTCGGGCATTTTTGCTGCTTTCATTGCCATCGTTGAGACCTCTGACCTCACCGTGTCATTCCATGCTCTGTTTTTGCGTCTACTGACGTTTTCCACCTGCCCAGCGTATCTGTGTGACGAGGGGACCTCTCTCTGCCTCCTTATTTATTTCTGCAAAATCAGTAAAACACAGAGCAGCACAGAAACAAGCCTTCATTTTGGTGTTGGGTTTGTTTTGTTTTTCTTTTTTTTTTCTTTTTTTTTAAATTGGGATTCCACTGCCGTGCTTTCTGTCACGGGCTTTGGGCAGTTCCGATGGCTCAGAGTTGGAGACACCCGGTGCGTGTGGCAGTGCCGGGATGAGGGAAAGACCCAAAGCAGCGTTCGGTGTCGCTCAGCGCGACTCGGGGGATGTCATGTGTGCAAAGCCATCACAGCACCGGTGCGTTTGAACCACCTCTGCGCACCTTTTTGGGTCTTCACTCCTTTGTCATTACGGCCGCAGCGCTTGCTGGTGGCCACTCCGGTGGCAAAGCGGCTACTTGAGGCTACAGCTTCCCACCTTTCCCTCCTCAAACGCTGCGGGCGAGCGAGGAGGTGATGGCCAGGGAACGGGCTCAAGCTCCTGTCCTCGCGATAAACTTAATTACGGATGTCAACACAGGGATTATTGGTGATGGGTTGCGCCTCCCCGCCTGCGTGCACGGGGCAGGAGGAGAGGAGCGCTCGGCCCTTTCAGACCCTTTCCTTTGGCTCAGTTGTCTTCTCCGGCCTCCTGCCGTGATGGCCACCAGTTCGGCCTGTCCTCCCTTAACGGCGGTGAACCGGTAGAGATGGCAAAACCAGAGGAACTTGGCGGAAACGTTTTCTTTTCTCATCTTTGAATTTGTGTGCGCGCTTTTGAGCGGCGGCTGTGTTGGGTGCACCCAGCTGGATGGCCTCCACGCGACGGGAGCTGTCTGCTGGTGCCGGGGATGGCGGGGGGGACACCTCCACGTGGCGGTGGTGTACGGTAACTCCCTCACCTCCTCTCTCTGACAGCGGACAAGCGATGCCTCTATGAAAAAAAAAACCAAAACCCAACCCTTCTGCCTGCTTCTGTCACCTGTGTCCCATCACCTGCCGGGGCAGCTCAGAGTAGGGTACCTACGAATTAACTCTTTGACCCCAATCACCTCTTTATAGCTAAAGCCTTTCGCGTTTACTGGAGAAACGGTCCTTTTAGGGAGCTCTGAGCTGCTCTGACTGCCTCGTGCGGGGCTTGGAGCACTTGCATATGCAATCTGGAGAGGGGGGGGGACACGACAGCACAGGGTCCTGTGTCCCCACGCTCAACCAAGAGGTCGCTGCCCATGCCGGGAACGCTGCCCTCTGAATCCCTGCTCCGAGCTGCCCCGGCGTGAAGACTACAAGGAAACTAAAGCACTCCTCACGTGCCATTCTCATGTGACTTTTTGTACCTATGTATGAAAGATCCAAACTAATATTGCTGTAAAGAAAGATACAGATTAATATAGCATATTATATAAAGATATATGTATATAAAAGTTTCTGTATATTGTATGGCGCTGTGTATAAAATGGATGTAGAAGCATGACTGGTGTATGTGACTGTTCCCAAGGCTGCCCTGGAGAAGGATGGTTGGGATTTGCCTGAGGTTATGTCCTAAAGGATTGCGTGTGAGTTTTGCGAGTTGGGAGAAACTGCGCTGCGCTCTCATTGCAGAGGAACGAGGAATGCGGCGGCGGTGCATCGCTGCAGCTCTCTGGAAGGCTCTGGGGAACAATTTAGGTGCCGCTGGGGCCGAGCGTCACCTCGCTGGCTCTGTCTGTTCTGCACCTCAGCCTTCGACGGAGTGGGGAAAATTGCTTTGGGGAACATCTCCGTCCCTTGAGATGGGCTCGGCGCTTCTCCGCCTGCCTTCCTGCGCAGCGGTGGCGAGCTCCAGCCTTCCACGCACAGCCGAAGGTGGCAACCGCGGGAGACGCGGCTCGAGCAATCTCTCTCCTTCAGTGGAGAAGAGGGTTAAAGAAGAAACTCGATGCTTTGAGTTACCAAGTGCTTGAATTCACCATGCCATATGAAAAGTCCTGTCTGACTACTCCGACGGCCTTGTTTGATGGCGTGACTGGGCGCATGAGGGGAGGGCAGTTGATGTTGTCTACCTGGACTTCAGCAAGGCTTTCGACACCATCTCCTGCGTCATCCTCGCAGGC
>NW_009653257.1:100037-102235 GCF_000708025.1 Charadrius vociferus
GAGGCCACATCTGGAGCACTGTGTCCAGTTCGGGGCTCCCCGGGTCAAGAAGGACAGGGAACTGCAGGAAAGGGTCCAGCAAAGGGCTACGGAGATGAGGAGGGGACTGGAGCATCTCTCTGCTGAGGAAAGGCTGAGGGACGTGGGGCTGTTCAGTCTGGAGGAGAGAAGACTGAGGGGGATCTTATCGATACTTAAAATCCTTAACGGGAGGGTGCCGGGGGATGGGAACAGTCTGTTCCAGTGGTGCCCAGTGACAGGACAAGAGGGAACGGGCACAAACTTGAATATAGGGAGTTCCATCTTCACATGAGGAGGAACTTCTTGACTTTGAGGGTGGCAGAGCAGTGGCACAGGCTGCCCAGGGAGGTGGGGGAGTCTCCCCCTCTGGAGCCATCCCAAACCCGCCTGGACGCCGTCCTGTGCCACTGCTGGAGGTGCCCCTGCTCTGGCGGGGGGTGGGATGGGGGAGCTCCAGAGGGCTCTTCCCACCCCCACCAGTCTGGGATGCTGTAATTACGTTAGCGCAGTGGATGACGAGGGGGACTCTTTGGAAGGGTGTGAGAAAGTGGCCAGGCGAGAAGAGGAGACCCGAGCGAGAACAGCGTGGCGGTCTGCCCTGTGGGAAAACAGGAGGTGTCAACGTCCTCCTGCAGAAATGAGGAGTTTAAATTGGGGAGGAAGAATTTTGGGGAAGCCTGGCAGAGCGAGGGCCGCATCTTCACGTAGGTTTGCAGAGCGGGATCTCGATGCCGTTTACACCACAGAGGAGTAATGGCCATAATAATTCGTATTCTGGAAAGGGGAAAAGCTGTATTTGTGGCTTAGAGGGTGAGTGAGGGGAACCAGCGGAACAGCTTCAGGAGAGGGAACAGGGCTTTTGGGAACAGCCATACAGGCTGGAAAAGGTATGCCGGGAAGATAATAATCCTATTAATGGCTGCCTGGAATAGCTTTAAGGTTGCTCCTGAAGAGACTTAAGTACTATCAAGGAATTAAGAGCTCAAAGGTGGCTGAACTACTGAGTCCCTATAAAAACACCTATAAAAAGTGGTGGTACGTGGAAGCGCCCGCCCGATGCTTTGGGTTTGTTTAGTGGTGGTGGTGTGTTTGGTTTGTTGTTTTTTGTTTTTGTTTTTGGGTGTTTTTTTTTTTCCTCTACCCATAACTCTATCAGGCTCATAAAAGGATATTGCTTCTTCTGTAAACACTTCCTCTCCTGGGGAAAGAGAAACGGGAAAACGCGGGATGCTGCCTTTGTATAAACATAAAATAATCTGTGCTTAGGAGTGTCGGCTTTAATACAGTCACTAAGGAGAGAAATATATGAATGTGTAGAGAGTGGGTACGGCGGATGATGCTTTAAAACTTGTCTTAATATTAAAAGCTTCGGTCTTGAGTGTAGTTAGGGATGTAGCTGCTATTTCCAAGAAGATTCTCCGGTTTTTCGGTACGTCGGGGACCGCAGGAGAAATTTGCAGCTTCTTGAGAAAAGTGTGGGGTTTTTTTTTTTCAAGCTGGTGGCCGTAAAACATCCTGAACTACATCAGAAAATGACTTTTTGAACCGTTTGTGAGCCAAACTGCCGCATTCCCGGGCAAGGGGAGAAAATGAGGGAGAGCTCGTGGAAATACGGAAGTGGTTAAAGCTGTGGTGTAATTGTTAATTACTTGTAAAGGGAAACCAGCGTTGCACAAACTGGTTCATCAGCTTTTTTTTTTTTTTTTTTTTTTTTTTTTCAGGGCTGCTAGGTGGCACTTGGCTTAGAAAAGAGAAGAAAAGGTTAAGAAACAGTGATCTGCAGGCGATTGTACAGAAAGCCTATTTAAAAAAATCATGCCGCGGACGGTTATTTAATTAGTCTGTACCTCTCAGAAGAGATAACGTTCTGATGGGTTATATTACACACAACCTGACTTGGCCAAGTGACTTTTTTTTTCTTGGAAACAGCGTTAAACTTAAGGGAAATGTATGGAATAATTGATGTACGGAAGGATTTCCAGCTGGGTGGTGTCTGTAGCTCTCCGCGCTTTGACGCGGGTTAATTCAGCGCTTTCAATTAAGAGGATGATGGAGAAAACGGGGATGCTGCTTGCAATTACAGGGTGATGCTCGCTTGTCTGGCGAGGCCAGATTAGCCCGGAGGGACGGGGAACCAAGTCGGTCCGGTGTAGCGGAAGGGAAAACTCGGAAAACCG
>NW_009653257.1:102283-105907 GCF_000708025.1 Charadrius vociferus
GACGGGCTCGTGCGTGTAGACGGAGGCGCCCCGCGCAGCGGAGCCGCACGGAGCCGGCGTGTAGCGCTCGGAAACCACACGTGTGAGAATACGTGGGATCTCCTGACGGTATTTAATTTTGCCTGCCTTTTCAGCGATCTCTGCTTACGCCGCCGTTCTTCCAGGAACGGAAAAAAACAAGCCCAACTTTTTGGGGGGGGCTTGTTTATTCCTCTCAAAGTCGGCAGAGGTTGATCCGACCTCGATTTCTTCGTCGGGAGCCGCAGAGGCGAATGGGTGATGTTTCCCTTCCCGTGGCCGGTCCGGGATGCCCCGTGTCGGTCGGCCGTGCTGCAGCAGAGGGTGCTGTGCCCGCGCCTCGGGCGCGTTCCCGGTGCTCAGCTCAGCACCCTCGGCACCGAAATCCCGCTCTCTGTGCTTGCTCCGCAGCTGGCGAGCACGGGGAACAACGAGCACAGCGGTGAGGGGTGGCTGGAAGGCTTCGGATGTACTGGGAACAGGCACGAGCTCTGTGGTGCACAGTACAACCTCCTTTCCAACCCGCCCACGAAGTTTTCAACTCATCTTTTTTTTTTTTTATTTTATTTGTACAACTGCTTCTCCTCTGCCCTAGTTGTTCTAAATCCCCAGTGGTGCCAGTTTGAACCCGTGTGCTTCGGACTGTGCTGGTCTCCCGCGGTGGAGAGGTCTCCCGGAACGGGTGTCCCTCGTTGACGCCCTTTCCTTATTATTTTTTTATTTTATTTATTTTTTTTTTTTTTTCTAAAATCAATGGTGGTGTTCTCTCCATCTTGGGAACGAACCTCTCGCAGTTAATGAATAACCGGCGAGGGATTTATCAGTGCGGTCCTCTTGCCAAGAGGAGATAACAGAACGAGCCCGCAGAGGACTGCTTCCGCCTCCAGCGGCGTGGGAGCTGCCTGGGGTGTGTACGGGGCGTTGGAGAAGGGCACGATTGCATCCTCCGCTGTCTTCCTCCGTCCGTGGGCTGATAGCAAAGGAGCTTTGCAGTCAAAGCGTGAGGATCTAGTTGAAGATAGAAGGCCAATGGCATCCTGGGGGGCATCAAGAAGAGCGTGGCCAGTAGGTGGAGGGAGGTCATCCTCCCCCTCTGCTCTGCCCCGGTGAGGCCACATCTGGAGCGCTGTGTCCAGTTCGGGGCTCCCCGGGTCAAGAAGGACAGGGAACTGCTGGGGAGGGTCCAGCAAAGGGCTACGGAGATGAGGAGGGGACTGGAGCATCTCTGTGCTGAGGAAAGGCTGAGGGACGTGGGGCTGTTCAGTCTGGAGGAGAGAAGACTGAGGGGGAACTTATCGATACTTAAAATCCTTAACGGGAGGGTGCCGGGGGGATGGGAACAGTCTGTTCCAGTGGTGCCCAGTGACAGGACAAGAGGGAACGGGCACAAAGGTGATCATAGGGAGTTCCATCTTCCCATGAGGAGGAAGTTCTTGACTTTGAGGGGGGCAGAGCAGTGGCACAGGCTGCCCAGAGAGGTGGGGGAGTCTCCCCCTCTGGATCCATCCCAAACCCGCCTGGACGCCGTCCTGTGCCACTGCTGGAGGTGCCCCTGCTCTGGCGGGGGTGGCACTGGGGGAGCTCCAGAGGGCCCTTCCCACCCCTATCATTCTGTGATATCCCTGCTCATTGCAGGGGAGATTGGACTGGATGACCTTTAAAGGTCCCTTCTAACCCAAACCAGTCTATGACACTCTCAGTCAAAGTGGGCCACCTCTGAGAGAGACTGTGAGGACAGATCTCCTTGGGGTGACAAAACTCTGTCTATACTGGCGCTTGTGGTGGTGTGTTTTGGATCACACCTGGAAGACCAAGGTGCTTGTGTGGGGAATGTGTTCTTGCATGAGCGTGTACCCTTGCATTGGCGCTGTGGATGAGAGAGTGCTGATCTGGGGGAGCTTCGCTGAGGATCAGCAATGTGCGATCGCAGCCCAGAAAGCCGACTGCATCCCGGGCTGCATCAGAAGAAGTGTGGCCAGCAGGGCGAGGGGGGGATTGTGCCCCTCTGCTGCGCTCTGGTGAGACCCCACCTGGAGTACTGCCTCCAGCTCTGGAGCCCCCAACATAGGAATGATGACATGGACCTGTTGGAGTGGGGCCAGAGGAGGCCACGAAGGTGATCAGAGGGATGAAACCCCTCTCCTGGGAGGACAGGCTGGGAGAGTTGGGGGGGTTCAGCCTGGAGAAGAGAAGGCGAAAAAGGGGAGACCTCAGAGCCCCTTCCAGTGCCTAAAGGGGCTCCAGGAGAGCTGGGGAGGGACTTTTTACGGGGCATGGAGTGATAGGATGAGGGGGAATGGCTTCAAACTGGAAGAGGGGAGATTTAGATGAGATATCAGGAAGAAATTCTTCACTGGGAGGGTGGTGAGGCACTGGAACATGTTGTCCAGAGCAGCTGTGGCTGCCCCATCCCTGGAGGTGTTCAAGGCCAGGTTGGACGGGGCTTGGAGCAACCTGGGCTGGTAGGAGGTGTCCCTGCCCAGGGCAGGGGGGTGGGAACTAGATAGCCTTTAAGGTCCCTTCCAACCCAAACCATTCTATGACATCTTCCTCGATGTTGGTAGTCCATCATATCCACAAAGGCCTCTGTGCGCGTCACTGACGTTTTGGTTCTGCACCGTGTGACAGCGGTTGTCCGCCAGCAGAGCCAAACTGGTCTCCTGCTGCAGCTGTGTGTTGATTTGAGACATTCTGCCCCAAAACCACCGGGAGGTGTCTCTGCTTGGCTTTTCCCTGTGTTTTGGATGCCAACAGAGCTCCTTGGGAACGGAGGCTCTTCGCTGAGCCTTTTTTGTACCCTCTGGGCTGAGGAGGAGGCTCCCAGCAAGCCTCCCCGGGGTTCCAGTTTGCCTGGAAACTGGCAGGAGTCGCCCGAACCGTGAGCGAGAGGCAGCCCCAGCAAGCGGCGTTTTGTTTAGGTGGCTGCACGGCTTCCATTATGAACCGCCCGCCTTCGGCACAGCTGGCGGGGGGCCCCCAGAATAACCGCGCTCGCCGAGGAGGAGGGGGGGGGGGGGGGGGGTGGGGGTGGGAAGAAGAATCGCGGCAGTGTTGGAGATGCTACAGCACAAAGATAAAAGCTTTCGGGCAGCTTGGAGGGAGAGACCCACGGAGAGGAGGGGAGATGTAGGGGGTGGGAGGAATTCAACGGACCGGGATTTCGCAGGGTTACGTGTTGACTGCTGCGGCGGCCGCCTCCCAGGGCGCCGTAGGGAAGGATGCTTGCTGTGGAAGGCCAAAAGAGGATGGAGGGTAAGGAGAAAGGGTCTCCAAGGTGGGAATGTTTGTGTAAAGGCAAACCCAAGGGAAGAAATCAACTGGCTGGATTTGTGGTACGGACTCTGGTTCTTCAGTTTGGCCTCTGCTTAGGTTTGCTCAGTCCAGTTACGTCAGCACCGTTCAAGGGGGAATGAGTTGGGAATCAGAAGCCCAGAATGGTTTGGGTTGGAAGGGACCTTAAAGACCATCCAGTCCCACCCCCCTGCCCTGGGCAGGGACACCTCCTACCAGCCCAGGTTGCTCCAAGCCCCGTCCAACCTGGCCTTGAACACCTCCAGGGATGGGGCAGCCACAGCTTCTCGGGGCAACCTGCCCCAGGGGATCACC
>NW_009653257.1:110377-113828 GCF_000708025.1 Charadrius vociferus
GTTTCGTGTTGACTGCTGCGGCGGCCGCCTCCCAGGGCGCCGTAGGGAAGGATGCTTGCTGTGGAAGGCCAAAAGAGGATGGAGGGTAAGGAGAAAGGGTCTCCAAGGTGGGAATGTTTGTGTAAAGGCAAACCCAAGGGAAGAAATCAACTGGCTGGATTTGTGGTACGGACTCTGGTTCTTCAGTTTGGCCTCTGCTTAGGTTTGCTCAGTCCAGTTACGTCAGCACCGTTCAAGGGGGAATGAGTTGGGAATCAGAAGCCCAGAATGGTTTGGGTTGGAAGGGACCTTAAAGACCATCCAGTTCCACCCCCCTGCCCTGGGCAGGGACACCTCCTACCAGCCCAGGTTGCTCCAAGCCCCGTCCAACCTGGCCTTGAACTCCTCCAGGGATGGGGCAGCCACAGCTGCTCTGGACAACATGTTCCAGTGCCTCACCACCCTCCCAGTGAAGAATTTCTTCCTGATATCTCATCTAAATCTCCCCTCTGCCAGTTTGAAGCCATTCCCCCTCATCCTATCACTCCATGCCCCGTAAAAAGTCCCTCCCCAGCTCTCCTGGAGCCCCTTTAGGCACTGGAAGGGGCTCTGAGGTCTCCCCTTTTTGGCCTTCTCTTCTCCAGGCTGAACCCCCCCAACTCTCCCAGCCTGTCCTCCCAGCAGAGGGGCTCCAGCCCTCCCAGCATCTCCGTGCCCTCCTCTGGCCCCGCTCCAACAGCTCCGGGTCGGGGAGTATGGAGAGTTGACTTCACCCACCGACGCTTCCCCCAGCGTGGCCTTGGTGCGCGAGCGGGGAGGGCTCTTGGAAGCTGGGAAGCACTGGGGCTATGGCGAGGGGCGCACGGAGAGAAAGCAAAGCCCCTCTGCCCGCCGACGGGTGCTCTCCTGAGGCTGTGCGGGGACGGGGTTTGCTTTGGGCGAGACAGGCGGTTCCCAGGCCGCGGGCAGAGCCATCTGGGATATACCTCACGTGGGCGTGATAAGTGTCGGTGATGGTGAAGCTCACGAGGCCAATGACCCCGGAGCAAATGACACTCGGCTTCGTGCTGCGCTAAGGTTACCTCTCGCCAGCCTCTGCGCGTGTCCCTCTGCCCTTCGGCGTCCTCGGACAAAGCCCCATTACAGGAGCGGGAGGAAAGCTCTCAGTTCGACACGCGGGAAGTTCGGTAGAGCGTAAGAAGAAGCGGAGAAGCGTTAAGGCTCTCATCCCTCAGGTCTCCACCTCAGCAAAGATGTCTCAAACATCCCTCCGCTTGGCCCTTTGGGCCGCGCAGACTGCAGCGCTCCTCCCGCCTCAGACCGTTGCGTGAAGTAAGAACGGGATGGAATAACCGGCATCCGAAACCCTTTCCAGAACCTCTTGCCGGCCGGCTCGTTCCCTGGGCCACGCGTCCTCTGCCTGATGACGGCTCTTCTGTGTGCCGCCTGCGGTATCTCGCCGGCAGAATGTCACAGTACCGGTGAAAATCTGGCCCTCGTCTCACCTGCCTTCTACCGTTGGGACCGCAAAATAATCCACTTCTCGGCCGTACCGATCAGGAGCTCTCGCCTCGCCCTCTGCCTGCAAACCTCCAGGCGCTGCCTCCAACCATGGTGAAATTGCCAAATAGGTTTTCTCCATCCCGGCGTCCCTCCTCTCTGCGTGCCACCACGCTACGCCTTACCTGGAGGGATTTCAGTCTCAGATGTTGGCTGAAGTTGTTAGAGGTCCTTATTATCCCCACACGGGTCAAATTTGGTGGTAAACTAGACTGCCCTACGTTGAAGGGTGGCACGGAGATACGTTCACCATCAAATTCAACGGGACCTGAACTGGACTCCATTATAAATTCAGTTCAGCATGAGGGAACGCAGTTGAGGTGAGAGTCCTCTGTGATGTATGGCTGGCCCAGACCCCGGTAGATACGTGCGTGAGATGGCTTCATCGCCGGCTTGCTGGCTCCCGTCATTGACCGCATTCCCGTGGAGTTACTCATTGAAGCCGCAGTCCTCACTTGAAGGTTTTTGATCTCTCTGTGATGGCGCTGAATTCGCCTGCTGGCTCAAAAGAAGCATTGTCGCACCAGATAAGAGCAACAGCTCTTCCCCAGGGAAGTCAGGTGGGGTCAAGGAGAGAGGTCCCTCTGTCCTGCGCAGCCAAATAACTACGGGGAAACGCAAGTTCTGAGCGAACTCGAGCCCTCAACGGCTGCCAGCTCTGCAGAGCACAGATGAGGCTGCATGGACCATCCCCAAATAAAGTCTCGACACCGGCTCTTCCTCGCCCAAACAGCCCCTACCCCTCCTGCTGGTACGCCTACGGGCATCGGCAGCTCCTGTAGTGGATGGATTCTCTTCTCTGTCCCCTACGCCATGTCACACGCAGCCGCAGGTTGGTGTCAGTGGAGGTGGCTGCCATCTACACCACCCCGAGGGCGAGTCCAAAGACCCGTACTGCCATCTGCCACCAGAGTGACCATCACCCCTGGGTGACACTGGCCGGCTCGCGGAAGGGGACGATGGGAGCCGAGCGAGGGACCTGCTGCGACGTGCTCCTGAATTGCAGCTCTTAACCCTCCCAGCACCCGCGAAGAGCAAAGTTCTGCGCTGCAGACAGAAATTACTGACGTTTGCCACAATAGCGCCTTATTTCTACAACCTGGAGAGGGTCTCTTGAGCAGTTGGTGGAGCCCCAGGACAAGGGGGAACGGTTTTAAACTGGAAGAGGGGAGATTTAGATGAGAATATTAGGAAGAAATTCTTCACTGGGAGGGTGGTGAGGCACTGGAACATGTTGTCCAGAGCAGCTGTGGCTGCCCTATCCCTGGAGGTGTTCAAGGCCAGGTTGGACGGGGCTTGGAGCAACCTGGGCTGGTGGGAGGTGTCCCTGCCCAGGGCAGGGGGTGGAACTGGATGGTCTTCAAGGTCCCTTCCAACCCAAACCATCCTGTGATTCCATGATACTAAACAAACGGATATATTCCCACTCTGAGTACGTAAGACATAACCCATTAGTACAAGACACTGAGTAGTCCAACGTCTCCACCGTCTAACCTGCAGCTTTTTTGGCAGCTGGTGGCACGGTCCCATGAGGAGCAAACCTCACATCTCGTGACCCGTGTGCCCCGCTCGGCTGAACCTGGTGGTAACTGGATCGATAGCTCTGGCCACGTGCCCGCTACCATCGCCTGTGGCCCCCGTAGAGGGACGGAGGCGTCTGTCCGTGCTCGGTGCCGAGGAGGGAAGATTAAAAAAGACTAAAATCCCTTCCTGAGAAGCCCCGCCGGGCGTTGGGGTGTGGGGAGGGGATGGAGTGAGGGGGACTGTTGAACTCTTTGTGGGTTGGTTGGTTTTTTGTTTTGTTTTGTTTTAAGCTGGACTTTGAAATTTAGCGCTGGAGGGAGCACCAGCCGCACCTTCCGTGAGTAATAGCCCTCAACCCCCTTCTTGGCTCCCGCTCCCGACTCCGCCG
>NW_009653257.1:113964-127823 GCF_000708025.1 Charadrius vociferus
TTTTTCACCCCCCCCCCCCCCCGGCGCTGCCTTCTGTGTGGCAATAGGAGATGGAAGTGACACCTTTTGACTTTTTTGGGTTCGGATCTCTCTGGTGTCTCTCAGGGATTGCACCGTGCTGGATTCCGAGCTCGTTGCAGTCAAGGACCAGCTGCTCTCTCCTCTTTGGGGAAGGGATGAGGTTGGGTGCGCCCCTCGGTGCCATCAGGAATACGCTCCCAACCTGTCTTCTCCCTTTAATTAGGAGACAGAGAGCTGAGCAGTGTCGAGAGGCAAACGTGAAGGAAGAAAAATAGGGTGAGAAGGACGCAGACCATCCATACCTTCGCTTGATTCGGCCCCCAGGGACGGGGCAAAGATGGTTGAACCACCCCCGGGCAGGTCCAAGGCGGATCTGGGGGTCAGGAGACCCGGCTTGTGTTCCGTGGGCTCTCCGCTCGGATCGGGACCGGCACAGCCCCCGCTAACCTCCGCCTTCCCAGTCCCAAGTTGGGCGTAAGATCTTTTATTTAATCGCTGAGGGCTCTTATGATAACATAGCGCGTGATGCTGTGCCGGTGGTACCCCACCGGTGGCACCGTGCGGAGCGTGGCTGCCGGGGTACCGCGGCCGAGCGCTGGCTACAAATACCTGGTTTGGCTTCGTTCTCTTACCCGCAGGCGCAAAGTTATTTCAGAAATTATTTCCGGGCCATCGACCCGCCCGTTCTTATGATAACTTCGGAGCACGGACAATAGAAAACGAGTGTTGTGTTTATCCTGTTCCCCCCACCCCGGTATGTACGTGGAGTGTTTATGGGGAGGATGCTTTGCTGGGGACGGCGGCCGCGCTGCGACGTGCGCGTCGGTGATGTGTTGCTCTCGATGGGCTTTTCGCCTCTCGGCGGTGGGATGTGTGCCGCGCTGGGGTTGACCGCTCTGCGGTGAGTTATGAGAAAAAGGGGAGCGGGGCCGGTCCCGTCGCCGCGAAGGAACGGGGAGAGGTGTCACCGGTGCCTTTCAAATGAGTCGCCGCGCAGGAGTTCACACCTCGGGGAGGGTGGAGAATCCCAGGCAAAGACCCACGCGGTGCGATGGAGGGTATCCCAGGCAGGGCGACCTCGGGGTCGTTTGCCTTTCGAATCTTTTGATCATCTTTGAACCCGGCTTTAGGGTCCAACGCCATAACAGGCAGGAACTTGTTCTTCTGCCAGCTTGGCCCGTTTACTGGTTCTCCTGCTGGCTTTGACAGCCACCGGGGAAGTGACCCAGAATGGCCTTGGCCTTCCCTTGTTGTTTTATTGTGCCCGAGCAACCAAAGCTCCGGCTCCCTCCTGCCACTCCTCTAATTTATTAGCGCTCTCTGAGAGTGGCGTAGGGGATGCGCCGTCGGCCCGATGGCACGAGAAGAAGATGTATGGGTGGGCAACGTTGTGGTGACCATCAGGGAGGACGGGGGAGGTTCTGAAAGCGAGCACAGACTCAAAGCGGGAGGATTCCCCGTGCGCCGGTGGCACTGAGTTGGATGCTCAGGTCCTATATGTGCCCGGGAATGTCTTTGGCTGTGTTCTCAAGTAAAACTTGGGCGTACAGCGCTGTGCGTTCACTGGGACGTCTATTCATGAACTTCAACCGGGCCAAGTGCAAGGTCCCGCACGTGGGTCACGGCAGTCCCAAGCACAGACACGGTCTGGGCGGAGAATGGCTGGAGAGCAGCCCTGAGGAGAACGACTTGGAGGTGTCGGTTGATGAGAAGCTCAACGTGGGCCGGCAACGTGTCCTGGCAGCCCAGAAAGCCACCGGCACCCCGGGCTGCATCCCCAGCAGCGTGGCCAGCAGGGCGAGGGGTTATTGTGCCCCTCTGCTGCGCTCTGCTCTGGGGAGACCCCCCTGCAGTGCTGCCTCCACTCGGGGGGTCCCACCAGCAGAAGGAGACGGAGCTGTTGGAGCGGGGCCAGAGGAGGCCCTGGAGATGCTGGGAGGGCTGGAGCCCCTCTGCTGGGAGGACAGGCTGGGAGAGTTGGGGGGGTTCAGCCTGGAGAAGAGAAGGCTCCGGGGAGACCTCAGAGCCCCTTCCAGTGCCCAAAGGGGCTACAGGAGAGGTGGTGGGGGACTCTGGATCAGGGAGGGGAGCCGTGGGACGAGGGGGAATGGTTTTAAACTGGAAGAGGGAAGACTGAGATGAGATATTAGGAATAAATTGTTGCCTGTGCGGGTGGTGAGCCGCTAGCGCAGGTTGCCCCGAGAAGCTGTGGCTACCCCATCCCTGGAGGTGTTCAAGGCCAGGTTGGACGGGGCTTGGAGCAACCTGGGCTGGTGGGAGGTGTCCCTGCCCAGGGCGGGGGGGTGGAACTGGATGGTCTTCAAGGTCCCTTCCAACCCAAACCAGTCTATGATTCCTGGCAGCTCCATGCAGGAGGCCCTCGCATGGTGGAGATCACATGCCACTGGCAGGACGGGAAACCGCGGGTCGGGGCTCGAATCTTTAGCAGGAGCACTTAGTTCTGGGGTCTCACCTCATCTGGTGACATCTAACCTGGCATCGCCCACGGTTCGGCCCTGCACCAGCGCTCGGCCTGGGCGGCCAAAATAAAATTTTGCTTCCTTCCCCCGCAGCTTGTGCCCGAAGATGGGGGAGGTGAGCGTGTGCGCGGGGACAAGGGGCGTGGGGTGACAGAGAATAACAATTGTCTTAATGGAAAGAGAGAGAGAGAAGAAAAAAGGGCTGTTGAGCTCTTTCTCTCCATCCCCGAAATAATAGACCTATTACTCTCCCCAAACCTCGGCCCCCCCCTCCCCTCCCCAGAGAAGAATTGGTCACTGCACAGCTGTGTGAGCGAGAAAAATATATTTATATATATAAGAGAATCTGCCCTTCTGAATTGGTTTGTGGGGATGGACAAAACCTCATTGTGCGCTTTATCTGCCCCGAAGAGAATGGTCCCACAGTCTTGGGCTGGCAGGGGCTCTGCGTTTGGTTAACTGTGGTCAGATAACTGTAACTTCATTTTGATTCTGTACTCTTATTTTTTTTTTTTTTTTTTTTGGAATTTGAGGCATTATTATTGATTGTGGGCACATCTGGGGAAGAAAACAAAACTGTCCCTTCCCCTTCCCCCAGCATTTTTTGGTGATTTATGGCTGGGTTTGGGGGTTGGTTGGGGTGGGATTTTTCTTTTGAGGGTGTGTTAGGGTTTTTGGGTTGGTTTTTTTTTTTTTCGAGTTTTGGGTTTGTTGTTTTTTTGTTGTTTGTTTTTTTTTTTTTTTTGAGTTTTGGGTGGCGCTGGGGCTTCGCCCTGTTGGAAAAAGCTATTTTTTTGGAGGGCAGGGAAGAGAACATGGGGTCTCGGGAGGTTCAGTCTCTCGGGGGAGCCCTGGGTACCGGAGCGAGTGGGAGGAGGAGGAGGAGGAGGAGGAGGAGGAGGAGCGGTGCCGGAGCACCGGAGGGCGGGGAGGAAGGGAGGGAGGGAGGGAGGAGCGCTCGGCGGCAGCCCAAGTTTGGGGCCAGCGCTCGGTGGTGAACGGCGGAGGCCGATGGGCAGCGAGCGACCGGGCTCGGGGCCGGGACCGGGCGCGGAGACTAACCCGGCCGGCCGGTGGATGGCCCAGACATGGAGGTGGTGGATGAGACGGAAGCTTTGCAGCGGTTTTTTGAAGGTAAGAAGGGGTGTCCCGCCATGTCCCAGCCCTCTCCCGTCACCGCTCGGGGTGGCCCCTGACCCCAACCAAAGGCTGGGCACGGCCACCGCCTCGTCCGCTCGTCCAGCGCCCCGGTGCCACCAGCGCCCGGGCAGGATCTGGGTGCCGGCATGCATCCCCCCTGGTGCCACCACGGCACGGGGCACGAGCTGGAGGTCCTGGCACACGCCGAGGGCTGGGGAGTGCGTCGCTTCCTACCTTAGATGCCTGCCACCACCCCAGCGAGGACCTCGGCGTGGCCCTCGCCGGTCCTCGGGGCAGGTGGTAGCTCTGGCATAGGGATCCTAGATGTCACCAGGGGGCCAAACTCCTGGCTTCGGGACCGGTGGCTTCTCTAGCTGTCCCCTGAGCCACGGTGGCTGGGCACGGTGGGTTGGAAGCAGGTTCACCGCTGGCAAAATCGCTCCTCTTTGGTCTAGAAGGTAGCTGCTCCTCCAGCAGTGGTGGCCATCAGCGTCTGGAGGCCAGTTCTCTCCATCCCGGACCCCTTCGGGCACCACGTGCCTGTGGACCAGAGTCTCCTTCCCACCAGGGCAGGTTTTACTGAACCCAATGGTGGAAAAGTGGTCGCAAAGAGAATTTGCCCCCTGTATCGCCCCACCTGGGCAGCTGGTACTGAATCCAATGGTGGAAAAGTGGTCGCAAAGAGAATTTGGCCCCTCTATCTATCTATCTTCCCACCAGGGCAGCTTTTACTGAACCCAATGGTGGAAAAGTGGTCGCAAAGAGAATTTGGCCCCTCTATCAAGCGAGGGTGAAAGGCGGTCGCTCGTGGCAGCTGAGGGGTTGGTAGGGCTGAACCGTGCGGTTGGGGAGGCGTTGGGACCCCCGTGCTCTTTGTTGTTCCTCCCTCGGCTCGGTGGCCCTTCTCCCCGCTGTGGCTTTGTTGGCACTTTTCGCTCTTCCTTGTTGACTGTACCGTTGCTTCTCTTTCTCGCCCGTTGCCTTTGTTTCTCTCTTTCGGGTGCTGCGCCCTACACCGCGTGCCCCTCGTCCTCCGCTGGGCCGTTTGCCAGGCGGAGGTTTCGGCTGTGCCCCCTCGGCGCGAGCCCCCGGCACCCACATGGTCATGGTGGGGGGGACCACCGCGCCCATCTTAGCGAGGCTCCGTCGCGTCAACGCGTCCCGCAGCCGGTGGCAGAGCTGGGATCTACTGGAGTGGATCGCGGTCCGTGGTTGTGTGCGCCGGTCGGCTCTGGAGCTCGGATCCCCTCCGGTGTCCTTGGGGGCCATGGTGGGATCGGGCAGCGTTCTGCCTTGTTCCGCGGAGCCGCTCGCTCGGCGTCGCTTGGGGTGGGAGGACCGTGTTCCTCCTGTTTCTTTGGCGGGTGGAAGGGCTTAACCTGCGGAGGGAAGCGAAGATGGAGATGTTCTCCAGAGCGAACTTCTCGCTGCTCACTTCTCGCTTTCCTCTCTTCTGGCATCCGCGTGGCGCCTCAGTCATACATCTCCTCTTCTTCAAAGGGGAAAACATCCCCTGTTTGTTCCAGCCTTGGTTCTGGATTCCCGGGAGCGACAGGATTAGCGAGGACTGGAAGCTTCGCCACGCGGGCTCTTATCGTGTGCTCCCAGCCCGTGTTCTCCTCAGCCTTCAGGGGGCCTCTTTTGTTTTCAGGGTTTCGCTTGGACCCATCTCCTAAATCCTGCCCACCCACCTCCTGTCCTCACCCACCGCCCCGGCGTCCTGCGCAGCCCGCGCTCAGCGCCGCCACGTTCCTCACAGGCCTCAGACTCCAACGGTTCTCGCTCTTCCTTTCCTTTGCAGAAGTGGAATTTCACTCTCCTCCCCCCCGCCCCCCCCCCCCCACCGAGGGTCTTTTTATAGGGTGGGTGTTTCTTTTTCCGTCCCTCTTGTCCTTTCTTTCTGGGTGCTGTGGGTGATCCCGCTGGAGCAGGGGGTTGGAAAAGATGACCTCAAGAGGTCCTTGCCAACCTCCACCGTTCTGGGATGCTTTCGCTCTTTTCCCTTCTTTTCTTTTCCCTTCCCTTCTTTTCCCTTCCCTTCTTTTCCCTTCCCTTCTTTTCCCTTCCCTTCTTTTCCCTTCCCTTCTTTTCCCTTCCCTTCTTTTCCCTTCCCTTCTTTTCCCTTCCCTTCTTTTCCCTTCCCTTCTTTTCCCTTCCCTCCTTTTCCCTCTCCCTCCTTTTCCCTCTCCCTCCTTTTCCCTCTCCCTCCTTTTCCCTCTCCCTCCTTTTCCCTCTCCCTCCTTTTCCCTCTCCCTCCTTTTCCCTCTCCCTCCTTTTCCCTCTCCCTCCTTTTCCCTCTCCCTCCTTTTCCCTCTCCCTCCTTTTCCCTCTCCCTCCTTTTCCCTCTCCCTCCTTTTCCCTCTCCCTCCTTTTCCCTCTCCCTCCTTTTCCCTCTCCCTCCTTTTCCCTCTCCCTCCTTTTCCCTCTCCCTCCTTTTCCCTCTCCCTCCTTTTCCCTCTCCCTCCTTTTCCCTCTCCCTCCTTTTCCCTCTCCCTCCTTTTCCCTCTCCCTCCTTTTCCCTCTCCCTCCTTTTCCCTCTCCCTCCTTTTCCCTCTCCCTCCTTTTCCCTCTCCCTCCTTTTCCCTCTCCCTCCTTTTCCCTCTCCCTCCTTTTCCCTCTCCCTCCTTTTCCCTCTCCCTCCTTTTCCCTCTCCCTCCTTTTCCCTCTCCCTCCTTCCTCTTCCCCTTTCCCTCTCCCTTTCTCTTTTTCTTTGTGTCCCTTTCTTCTTTCTTTCCTTCCACCTCTCTCTCTCCCCCTTTCCCTCCTTCAAACTAAAAGCATCTCGTCCCTGTAAAAACCGAGCACGCGGCAGACGGGGGCTGAAGGATCATTTCTCACCCTCTGCTATTTCCTTACTCCTACCGCTTCCTTTTTCAAACTTCTCCCATCTTAATCTTTTATTTTTTTTTATTTATTTTTTTTTTTTCCGGAGCCCAACAGGGCCGTTTATTTCATTGGGGCGGCCGGATCCCTTCGGCGGTGTTAACAACTCTCTCTTTTTAAGAACTTTAATAAACAAGATGGTGTTTGAAGGCGAGAGTTTTCCTCCGGAGGATCGCTGCTCGGTTCCCTTTATGCGGCGAGCGAAGGGAAAGGGCTCTCCCCTCTCGCGCGCGGGTAAATCGTGGTGCGCTGGAGGAGGACGCGGCCAAACTGCGCCTCTCTTATTTGGAAGTGAAGGTCAGCGCCTTAAATTGTTAACTTTGCAAGTGCGGAGTCGGATTTGCCCCGGAATCTCGCTGTCCCGAAGAATTAACAGTTTCTGGATGTGTAATTGTAGCAGTGCACAATAGATCTGTTCGAGTTTATTAACTTACAGGAATAAATCCATTAGTACAAGTGATTCCTCATCACTTCTTTAAAAGGTGTCTGCTGATTCCCTTCCCGGGGGAACGCGTGTTCGTATCTTTCTCTTATAGTGAAATATTTTTTTCCTTCTCCCAGGTCATCTCCTCTCCAAGCGGCGATTTCACGCTAAACAAATTTCTTCCCGTACACCGAAAAACCCCGCAATAATTTGGGAATCCCTTTTCCTTTCCGTGGCTCCCACGCGCGCGGGATCTGAGCCTGCCGTGAGCGACCCCGCCGTATCTCGGAGGACACCTTTCGGTATTTCCGAGTGTCAGACCGAGGATTAACTTCTCTCTCTTCCCGCCGACTTTTGGGGAGCGGGGGCTGCGCTGGCTGAGGGGTGGAAGAGAGTTGGTGGCTGTTCTTCTCCCAAATCCCGGTGCTTGGCCAACTCCAGGCAGAGCGCGGTGGGTCCCGTCTGCAGACCAAGGCTGGGTTTGGGTGGGGGTGAGCGCCTCCAAGGGCTGAGGTCCGGTTGTCCACCTCTGGTTTCCTCTGAGATCAAGAGATGGACCCTTATTTTCGTGGAGAGGGCTCTCAGGATTTGCTTGGGTGGGATATATCCTTATTTCCCCGGACCACGGTTGTCTGCTCTGTGAGAGTGGGGTCGGAGACGGAGGAGGATGGAGAAGCAGAAGAACGACACGACGAGTTTAGGGCTTTGTTCTGATGTTTGGGGAGGGACTGGGGGAAAAGCTGATGGAGCCTCTGAGAGGAGAGATAGATCAGGCATAAGTTTGCACCCTGCTGGGGAGTGGGATGAAGATGCTATGAGCATCTTTAGAACAATGACGAGGGAGGTCATCCTCCCCCTCTGCTCTGCCCCGGTGAGGCCACATCTGGAGCGCTGTGTCCAGTTCGGGGCTCCCCGGGTCAAGAAGGACAGGGAACTGCTGGAGAGGGTCCAGCAAAGGGCTACGGAGATGCTGAGGGGACTGGAGCATCTCTCTGCTGAGGAAAGGCTGAGGGACGTGGGGCTGTTCAGTCTGGAGGAGAGAAGACTGAGGGGGATCTTATCGATACTTAAAATCCTTAATGGGAGGGTGCTATGGGGATGGGAACAGTCTGTTCCAGTGGTGCCCAGTGACAGGACAAGAGGGAACGGGCACAAACTTGACCATAGGGGGTTCCATCTTCACATGAGGAGGAACTTCTTGACTTTGAGGGTGGCAGAGCAGTGGCAGAGGCTGCCCAGAGAGGTGGGGGAGTCTCCCCCTCTGGAGCCATCCCAAACCCGCCTGGACGCCGTCTTGTGCCACTGCTGGAGGTGCCCCTGCTCTGGCGGGGGGTGGACTGGGGGAGCTCCAGAGGGCTCTTCCCACCCCGAGCGTGAGGCTGGCTGGCAGCGCGGTCTCCGCACCTCCTCGAGGTGGTCCCCGTCCCGCGTCAGGATGATGGTCTCTGGCCTGGTTTGTGTTAGCAGAACTGGTGAACGCCTTTTGGTGGTGGCCGGGAACCATCCCGCCCAGCGGAGCTCGGGCAGGCGGCTGGGACGAGTTGGAAGCAGAGAGAGCGTGGGATGCTGCGGGTTCTGGCGGCGGAGGTAAAGGAGCTCAGTTTGGGCTTTCCATAGTACGGGGAGTGTTTACCCACAGCGTTTGTATTTCGTATCAAAGGAAAAGTAGGGAGTTGCGAGCGTCTGACCCTTGGCTGGCATCCTGCTAGAAACCTTACCTTCCTCCCTGCCTGCCGCCGGCGTAAGGGAAACAGTTACGACAGCGCTCAGCTATTCGGGATCCCTCTCTCTCTCTCTCTTTTTCTCTCGGGGCTAATTTATGAGATAAGAGGTCGTTAAAGAATGTATATGGGGAAGGATGTGCAGAGCAGGGCTTGGGGAGGGGGGCAGGGTTTGGCGGGCGGCTGGGTGGGGATAGGGCGAGAAGCGGAGGGAGAATAACCCACGCTAAAAAATTTGGAGGGGTTTTTTTTTGGGGGGGTGGAACCGTAGGTGGGAAAGACGGTTAAGGAGAAAGGGCCAGATTTCAGCGCGGGGCGCGCGCGCGTCCCGTGAAACGAAGCGGTCCTTTACAGTTTGTCACCGAGAACAAGCGGCCGGAGCGGTCGGGAGGGTGTGTTTGTCGGGCGGCCGTCTGTCCGTCCGTCCGTGCTGCTGGAGGGGGTCTCCCGAGCCTCCGAGCTGGGGGGGAGCAAGCGAGCCCCGGGCGTTTTATCAGCACGGCAGCGAGCGCGTTTGTATGAGGGAACGGTTTTGCCCATCGTGTTACGTGCGTGTTAGCGGTTGCGGTTACCTTCTCAGGGATTTTTATTGCGTCTCGTGGGGCACTTTATGGACGGCAGGAGGAAACGCCGCCTGGCCGCCCTACAGGAAGGGCTCTGGGCCGTTGCCCCGTATTCCTGGGATGAAGAAATGTAAAATGCTGGGGCCGAGGCAGAGAGCTGAGCCCAGGACTCCCTGGTTTTGCGCCTCGTCCAGCGCGCCATGTCCTAAGGGTTGGCTCTCTGTGCGCTGTGCATTTGGCGGTGGATGGGAAGGAGCGGAGAAGGACTTCAACGATAAAACTTCAACTGTGAAACAGCGAAGCCACGCGCTTCGGGGAAGAGGAACGATGGTTCCTCTTCAGAGCTGGCCAGCACCTCGCGGTGGGGTGACGCGTCCCGGTGCTGGCAGTACTGGTGACCCCACCTGCGAGTTCCAGCTCACCGGGGCTTCTCCCACCCACAGGGACAGTTTCAGTTTCTACAGGTTGGAGGACTGCGGGGAAAAAAAAGAGTCGCAGAGAAACTGCTTTGGAGTCTTCTCGGCTGCTTAGGGGTGCAGAGGGGAGAGCGGTGGTATCTTGAGGCTGAAAACACCGGGAGCAGACGGGGCAGGAGGACAGTAGACCTGGAGCCTCTGGAGTAGAGGCTGTGGTGTCTGTGGTGGTGCTGGCCGGCAGGCAGAAGCCACCCACGCAAACCAGGACAAAAATGTATGGGTTTTAGGCACCTGGGCTTGACATAGCAGTGCGACTACGGCAGATCAGAGCATCTAGTTCCTTCGAATTGTATGAAAGAACGGCGTTTTTGGGGGGAGCTGTGCTTCGCCCTCTGCCTGTCCAGAGGCTGGCTGGCCTTTGCGTCCCCCAGATCCACCTCCCAGCTCCGACGCTGGTGCTGGAGAGATGCTTTCCTGCATCTCCTGCGTGGAGCTGTGTGGATGCGACAGGAGGAAAAGCAGAGGGAAAGCAGCCGGGAGAGGCTGTGGAGCATCTCCGGGGGCTCCTCCGCGAAGAGCCCGACGCGATCGGGGCTGAGCGTCGCCGCGGGTGCTTGGTGCCTCCACCGGGCTGCCGGGAGGAGCCGGGTTGGGGAACCGCGGTGGCTTTGCAGTGTGACAGTCTCTGCGGGGCCTGGCTGGCGCCGCGGGGAAGGTAAGAGGCTTTGCGCGGAGCGCTTTGCCGGTCGGAGTTAGCCCGTGACAGAATGGTCCCGGGGAACCTGGTACAGCACAAACACATGACCATCCCTCCTGGTAATCCCCTCGCAGACCCAAATCCCAGCGCGTAGCAGCAGCCTCCCAACCTCCTCCCTGGCCCTCCCACTCTTCCCTGAGGGAATAGAAAAACCAGCAGGCAGCAGCCCCCGGGGAACCTCGGCGAGCTGAGCTAGGCAGCATGAGGAGAGAGGGAGAGAGCAGGGACGCGGCGGGGGCTTGACGGCTGCTCTCGCCATGCTCAGGATGCGCTGGATCCGAGCAGGTAACAGCACAGATTCCCCCGACCCTCCCACGGCTCAGCTCGCTTTCCCCTCTGCCTCTCCAGCTCTCTTTCCCAATGTGATTATTTTCCGGTCCTCCGCTCTCTGCCCTCTATTTCAAGCCTCTCCTGCCCACCCGACTTGGTGGCCGCCTCTGCTCAGCCGGTGCCCTCAACAGGAGGAGGTACCATGAGGATGCTGGTGAGCCCAGCGCCATCCCAGGGCCTCAGCAGAGGAGAGAAGAGAGAAAAATCACAGAATGGTTTAGGTTGGAAGGGACCTTGAAGAACATCCAGTTCCATCCCCTGCCCTGGGCAGGGACACCTCCCACCAGCCCAGGTCGCTCCAAGCCCCGTCCAACCTGGCCTTGAACACCTCCAGGGATGGGGCAGCCACAGCTTCTCGGGGCAACCTGCCCCAGGGGATCACCACCCTCACAGACAACAATTTCTTCCTAATATCTCATCTAAATCTCCCCTCTTCCAGTTCAAAACGGTTTCCCCTCATCCCGTGGCTCCCCTCCCTGATCCAGAGGCCCCCCCCAGCTCTCCTGGAGCCCCTTTAGGCACTGGAAGGGGCTCTGAGGTCTCCCCTTTTTGGCCTTCTCTTCTCCAGGCTGAACCCCCCCAACTCTCCCAGCCTGTCCTCCCAGCAGAGGGGCTCCAGCCCTCCCAGCATCTCCGGGGCCTCCTCTGGCCCCGCTCCAACAGCTCCGTCTCCTTCTGCTGGTGGGACCCCCCGAGCTGGAGGCAGCACTGCAGGGGGGTCTCCCCAGAGCAGAGCGCAGCAGAGGGGCAGAACCCCCTTCCCTCGAGCTCCTCACCAGCAGCCTGCCGCGCTTGGCTGAGGCCCGGGGGCCATTCCTGGGCACAGGGCCGGAGGGGGGGAAACTGCCACCTCCATCCCAGCAGGACCAGCAGCAGGAGGTTCCCAGAGTCATCAACCAAAGCTCTTGTCCTCATCCGCTCCAACCAGCGTTGCCGCTTCCAGCGTCGTCTTGTGACTGTGCCGGTGTTTCCCTGGGGTCTGCCCTCTCTCCCCAGTTTCCCTAAAACTCCTTTTTCTCGGCTGGGAAAAGGACAGGGGAAACATCTGGATGGAGTAAGGCCAACGAGCTGTTGGTGGGAGGGTGGATCCCTTCAGACGTTCGATAAGAGCTGGGTTGTGATTCAGAAAGAGCGAGGTGAGCACACACCCGCGGAGGCTCCGTCGGGCGCGGGGGAGAGGTACTTTGCCCGTGTTCCGGTTAATGTCCCTTCCGTGGGTTGGTGTCCCGGGAGCGCTGCCTGGACACGACCCAAGGAGGGGCTTTGGGAGGAGGCGACAGGGAAGAGGTGGCCGTCGGGGCGGGTTAGGAGGTTGTCCTGCTGGAGGTGTGACCAGGCCGATGGAAACGGGCACCTCGGTGACTCAGAGATCGGGCTGACCCTCCTGCTCCCCGTGCCGGGGTTGCGCAAGGGTTGCTTCTTTGCGAGGATACGGGGAAGAGATGCCGGGCGAGAAGGAGCTTTGTTGGGACGTTGGGTAGGTGGGTTTTCCCCCTGGCTCCCGCACCTTTTTCTGCTGGAGCAAAGCAGGAGTGGGCTTCTGGGGCCAGAGTCATCCCAGCTGCCACGTCCCTGGCTGCAATAAACCCGGAGTGAAATGGCTCCTGGGCATGGTCAGCCTGGAGAGAGCTGGACATTGCCCGGAGAAGTCCCACCCCACCCCAGTGGCGCGTCAGGAAGTTGGTTTCTGTAGTTTGGTGGTCTTCTTTGTGCTTTCACTCCATTTTCTGCCCCGCTGTCGTTCTCTGCCCGTGGTCACTTAGGGAGAAATAAACCCAGAAGAGGCTTTTCAAAGAAGGAAGAGCGATGGGGCCCTGCCGTGCTTGCCCTCTTCTCCCTGGGGACCCTATGGATTCCTCCCGGTGGGACGAGACCCGCGGGTTCTTGAGCTGAGGGCTGCGCTGGGAGGGTGCCAGGTGGTGGGTGAGGAACCCCTGGCCGGTGGCAACCTTATGGGTCTCAACCCTTCTTCTGTGCTACCCAGAGAGGGTCCTAGGCCATGGGGTGGCATCGCTCCCCACCGTCCCTGCCCCGGGGATTCCCCTGCCCCGGGGACAGCGTTGCTCCGGTGGAGCTTGCTGGGTAACCCCATTGCCTCTTTCCAGTCCTGTTGTTGATTGGACTTGGACTTTGCACTGGTTGATAAGAACCCCGCTCAGCAAAATGTGTCTGAGGAATGATTAACTAGCGTGCGCGTTGCCAGAGGACGGGGGAGCAGCTGGGACCGGAGACGCAAACAGGAACGGGCTTGTGGCTTTTGGGCCCGTGGCGGTGGTTGCCAGATGCCCCTCCCGTGGCAGCAGCTCGTGGGGTGGCATCCTTCAGGAGAGAGAACCCGCACCGTGGATGGTCTCCTTGGTGCTCTCCAGGCAGAGAGCGGCGCTAGGGATGGACGGAGAGGAGAGGGACGCTGGCAGAGCAGGGGAGGCGCAGGGTCCGAGGGAGGAGGAGGAGGATGCTGCGTAGGGAAAAGAGGCGTTCTTAGAAGTAGAGGGTGCGATGCGTTGGACACCCCCCTTGGCTCTCCGGTGGTTCCCACTGATGGTTTCATGGATACGAACAGCATGAGAATATGAACAACACCAGAAGCTCACCGTGAGCCGGCGATGTGCGCTCCCAGCCCGTTAAGCCACCGGCACCCCGGGCTGCATCCCCAGCAGCGTGGCCAGCAGGGCGAGGGGGGATTGTGCCCCTCTGCTGCGCTCTGCTCTGGGGAGACCCCCCTGCAGTGCTGCCTCCAGCTCGGGGGGTCCCACCAGCAGAAGGAATGGACCTGGTGGAGCGGGGCCAGAGGAGGAGTCTAGAGACGAGCCCGGAGATGCTGGGAGGGCTGGAGCCCCTCTGCTGGGAGGACAGGCTGGGAGAGTTGGGGGGGTTCAGCCTGGAGAAGAGAAGGCGAAAAAGGGGAGACCTCAGAGCCCCTTCCAGTCCCTACAGGGGCTCCAGGAGAGCTGGGGAGGGACTTCTTACAAGGGCATGTGGTGATAGGACGAGAGGGAATGGCTTCAAACTGGAAGAGGGGAGATTTAGCTGAGATCTTAGGAAGAAATTGTTGCCTGTGAGGGTGGTGATCCCCTGGAGCAGGTTGCCCCGAGAAGCTGTGGCTGCCCCATCCCTGGAGGTG
>NW_009653257.1:135731-142013 GCF_000708025.1 Charadrius vociferus
GGGGGGTTCAGCCTGGAGAAGAGAAGGCGAAAAAGGGGAGACCTCAGAGCCCCTTCCAGTCCCTACAGGGGCTCCAGGAGAGCTGGGGAGGGACTTCTTACAAGGGCATGTGGTGATAGGACGAGAGGGAATGGCTTCAAACTGGAAGAGGGGAGATTTAGCTGAGATCTTAGGAAGAAATTGTTGCCTGTGAGGGTGGTGATCCCCTGGAGCAGGTTGCCCCGAGAAGCTGTGGCTGCCCCATCCCTGGAGGTGTTCAAGGCCAGGTTGGACGGGGCTTGGAGCAACCTGATCTAGTTGAAAATGTCCCTGCCCAGGGCAGGGGGGTTGGACTAGATGATCTTTAAGGTCCCTTCCAACCCAAACCATTCTATGATCCTATCTACCCTCTTCTTCCTACTGACTGGCACACTTTGCCGTACACTTGCTTATCCTCCAGACCTTCCATCCCCCATTGGCACCGTTTGCTCCTCACAGCGGGGACAGAGGACATCTTCTGCCTGATTTGGTAGAGGTGGACGGTTTGGTCAGCCCAGGACCCCGTGCTCCCCACCGTCTTCCTGCACGCCTTGGAGCACGTTGAAGGGACGGTTGAGTGAAAGGTTTCCTCCCCGAGGGGAAAACGGAACGTGATGCTCAGGGTCCACCACTTATCTCGCTGAACTTTGTCTGGTTTGATGCAGTTACTTAAAATGGCGAAAGGGAGATCCGGGAGCGGGGCCGGGGAGAGCGGCCAGCCCCGGATTTATCGTTGGAAGGAGAGCGAACGCTTGCGGTTTTTGCTGGTTTTTGGGGTGGCGGGGAGGAGGGCTGGTTGGGAAGGCCGAAGCTGGAGTTTTAAATAGCTTTGCCGCGCTCCGATCCAGGATTTGAGGGTTAGGGGTGAAGCAGGAGGAGCAGTCCTGGCAGTGTCACGGGGCTGTGGTCGTAGTCCCGTGGCCCATCGGGGACCAGGGCCACCCTGCAAGGCTGCGGGCAGGGGTAGGAGTCATTCCCTCGGGTGCAGCGCAGCATCACTGCTTCTCTTTCACGTCCCAGTTGCTGGGACAGACTGGTCGTAGGAAGGCCGGCATCAATCTCTGCAGCGGTTAAAGTTTTCTAAGCCTTTCCGGCTTATCCTACATTTTTCCTTCCCCCCCCCGCCACTCTTCCCCTTCCCCATCCCTCATCCTTTTTGCTCTCTCTTTTTCTTCCGCTGTTCTCGTTGGGTTTTTTTTTTTCCGGTGTATTGAGGGAGATGCACTGAATTATGCCCTCAGTGATGGCAAACTGCCTCAGTAGGAAGAGAAAAAAAAAAAAAAAAAGTGGGGCTGTGGTTGCAGACACAGTATATTTATTTAAAAAAAAAAAAAAAAACCCAAAACAGTAATTAAAGCAATTTTTTCTGGGATGGATTTTTTTATTGGTTTTTTTCTGTAGAGCCTTTTGTCATCGCCCCAACGTTGCAGCAGTGTATTCTTGCAGGAGCGTCAAATTGATTTGGTTTTCTTACCCAAGGAGAAGAAGATAGTAACTGGTAGGGAGGAGACAATGCCGAGGGTGTAGGGGTGGGAGAGGACTTGTGGAAGACACAGGTGGGGTTTCCAGAAGAGTTGGAGGCTTAATTCCCGCACACTCCGTGTCTGCGTGGACGGTGAGGACCACAGAGCGTGCCGAGCCGCTCTTGCGCGCAGCCGTGAGAAGCGGCCACGACGTAAAGAAGTCCGTTCACCTTAATTTGGAATACGAAGCTACGCCGAGTTTCTGTCTGATGATACTTATTAATCGACAACTGTCATTTACGACTTTTCATCCCGTGTGCCGATTACCGCCGACTGCCAGAAATCTACATAAACAGGAAACCAAACAGCTTATCAACCTGCTCCATCTTGGCTTATCTCTTCTGTTATGACAAGCGAGGGTTATGGACATTGATTCAATAAAGCACTAAAAAGTGCGCTTCGACTTTATTGGAAATGAAACACCCGCTTAAGTAAAGCAAAAGGCTTAAAAACTCTGCGTTCGAAGGGCCATCGAGCCCTTTCGTAGTTGGCTGCTCGCCGACAATATAATCGACGCTCCGCTCAGGGTAAGAACGGAAACGCTCTTTTCCCCGATGAGGAATCGGGGAATTCCCCCATCCAAAGCAGAGTCTGAGGTCAATGAGAAGTTCTGGGTAGGGGGAAGCGGGAGGACTGCTGGAGGAGGACTTCTCCCCTCCCTCCTGGTCTATTTGAATTCAGTCTTTGGCAAGCGGTGTTGGCGTGGAGAGGTGGATGGCGGTGAGTTTTCATATGCGGCCCGGTGGAGCGTGTAGCGAAGGGAAAGGGGCGATAAATGATGTTTCAGACCGCATCTCATCGGTGTCGAGGGGTTGAAGGGACACAAGAAACGGCCATGTGGGGGTCTGCAGACTGGGGGAGGGGCTTCACAACCCAAAATGAGAAGTTTGCGTGCTGGAGGGTTGTGCTGGTGTGCAGGGGCTTGGGAAGAGGAGCTGGTCAAAAGTCAACCCAGTCCAACAGGATGGTCTTGTGGGACATCAGGGTAGAGACCTTTCCTATTCCTCTGCTTTTAGACACAGGTGCTGTGGCTCTGGTACACCCAGGAGGCATCTGTGGATGCAACAGATCATGGGTGATGGCCGACGGAGACTTTTACCCTGAATTTCCAGCACGGCTTTCTTAATTTAGTCAAGGCACAAATTTGTAGGTGATCATCATGACATTGGGCCGCCTTGGGCTTTGGAAGAGATGAGAACGGTACCGGTGAGAGCGAGCTGTGATGTGTAGTGCGGTTGGTAGCAGCCACCACAATTATTTGCCACCGCTGGTGGAGGGCAAGGCCTTGGCCAGGAGGACATCACGCTGGAGTGCTTTCAACTGGCTCTCTGAAGGAGCAAAGTGGTGGGGTTTACTGCGCTTTTTTTTTTTGTTTGTTTAAACCCTCTTCTTCACAGTTTTGGAAACCAAATCACGCTGAGAGTGAGCTTTGAGAACTAGATAGTAGGAACGGGGTGGAGAAAGTTGGCCGGATGTGTCCTTGTTTTGTGTTTTAAGATGTGAGTTGCTCAGCATTGGCCAAGGTTAACGAGTGAAAAGGGGACATGAGTTTTAGGGGTGCACGTTGCTCCGCGAGGATAGTCCCTGCCTGAAGGAGACTTGTGGAGGTCTCTGGTTTTGCAGAACGAACCCCCGAGTTTTGTAGAAGCCGTTTCTTCTTTGATCAGCCTCTTGTTTACGTGGGTCAGGGTGGTGGTTGTTGGTTTAAGGCATTTGTCAATGCGGGAGAGCCACGTTAAATCTTTTTTTTTGTTTGTTTTTTTTCTTGCTGTTTCACAAACTTTATAGCCCTCAATAAATCCAGAGGCTTTGTGTCGATGAGCGGTTGGGAAGTCTGATATCGTTAAGGTGGTTGTCCTCATCGCTGGCTCTGTCACAGCGGGGGTGAGCTCCGAACCTCTTCGGGTTGGCAGTGGGAGACAGGCCAAGTCTTTATGGTCAAGGCCAGGTTGGACGGGGCTTGGAGCAACCTGGGCTGGTGGGAGGTGGCCCTGCCCAGGGCAGGGGGTGGAACTGGATGATCTTTAAGGTCCCTTCCAACTCAAACCATTGTACGGTTCTATGATTCTGAGGTTAAGGAATGGTTTATGACCATAAATATAATGGTGAATATTATGGTTTATGACCATAAATGGTGAATATTATGGTTTATGACCATAAATTCAATGGTGAATGACACTTGTGTGTCAGCTTCCTTCACAGCTGGGGACTGTCTGAAAGACTTGGGGCAAGGGATGAACCCGGCGGGCTGTGCTGGAGGGGGGTGTCTGGTGGGAGCGGGCCAAAGTCAGACCTCTCCCTGCTCCCCTTCCGTGGACAATTTGTGATTTACGGAGCTGCGGTTATGTGCTGTGAATGAATTTTGCTAGAAGAAGTCTCCTAGGAGGATCGGTGAACTACAGCGGGGACAGGAAAATACAAAAATAGTGTTAGAAGTGTTCCTGAACTGCTGAAAATCTTAAATCAGCTTCTAATCACTGAGTTACCTCTGAAACCTTTGTCCGTGACTCAATGATGTGGAGAACCCGAGGGACAGTCGGACAGTGAGTGGCCCGTGGCTGTGGTTTTCTGTGCTGAGAAAGTTTGGTTGTGTCTCCGTGAGCTTCTTGTATCTGTTGAGACAGTGTCCGCTGCCTCTCTGTTGGTTGTGTTAGATTGAGAGCACCGTGGCCTCTGCAGCTAGGAGGGGCCTCCAAGATATCCGAGAGGCAGAATTCCTCCTAGAGCATCACTTTGAGGGTAATTTTTTTATACTTTCCAAAAAGATGGTGACCAGTAGTGTTAATATTTATAGTTATTGCAGTCAGAGATGAGGGTCTTGGGCCTGCTGTGGCTGTGCTTTGCAAGCGTGGAGGAGTGGATGGTCCCTGACCTGCATGTTTTACCTCCCTGTGAGGAGCAATGTCTTATTTCACGGCTGACATTGTCACACCTTGCACTCCAGGTGCCATATTCTCCTCCCAGGACTGGAACTGCCCCCCAGCAGGCTGCTCTCTCCAATGTCTGTCCATATATGTGAGGATTCAACCACTGCTTGGCCTCCTGGTAATGAAGGCACCAGACAGGGACTTCTGTCAACCTTCTTGTGCATCCCAAGCAGCGGCATTTCCACCTTTATGCAAAGTCTCCTCAGTATTTCCATGTCCTCTTCCAGACAAGCAGAGGTGGGCCATGAATTCCAGCAGGGGTATGCAGAAAAGCCAGGAGCGTTTCTCCATCTCCTGCCCCGTAGTCCCCGTGCGCGTGGAGAACTCTGCGGTCACTGCCAGAGCGGGTGGCTTTGGCCCAGGTACCAGTCCCTGGGACCTCAAGGTGTGGTGTTCCAGAGCCACCTCAATAATAAGGGCGTTTAGCGATCTAAAGATGCCGCCGGTACCGCCGAGTGTTGAGTGAGAAGATGAAAAGTGGATTTCTTTTCCGATGAAGTCAGCCGGACTGCTGGGGCTCAGCCCAGGTGGAGCTGTTTCCTCGTTTTGGAGGAGAGCAAAAGATGCGTCTGGGATGAAAATAATTCCAAACATAGCTAGTCAAAGGCAGGGAGACAGCTTCCCAGCTCCGACAGATACTGGGGTGGCAATGGGAAGCAATAGCACGGGGATCGTTGTGCGCAGGCTGGGGACACTCGCAGGAGACAGATAACCATAGAATGGCTTAGATTGGAAGGGACCTTGAAGATCATTGAGTTCCACCCCCCTGCCCTGGACAGGGCCACCTCCCACCAGCCCAGGTTGCTCCAAGCCCCGTCCAACCTGGCCTTGAACACCTCCAGGGATGGAAGTGTGACTAATATCAGGTAGTCAGGAACAGAGGAGTTGGCTGATGGAGACGGCAGTTGGTTGACGGACCAGGCAGTTGGTTGATGGACGTGGCAGTTGACCTGTGAGCGGTTGTGGTTAGAAGAGAGTGAACGGCACAGCTGTGAAATCCTTGTGCTCTTCAGCAGAGAGGACACCGGTGGTGGAGTGGGGATAAGAACGGGAACATTCCGGTTGGGCTCCGAGGAGGGCAACCAGGCTTGGAGGAGTGTGGGGCTGCAGCATCATCTCCCCAGTGGATGTGATGAAAGTCCAGACGCGCGGGGCAGAGCTCCGAGGAGCGAGCTGGGAATGAATGACCTTATGCTGGCCGGGACAGAAGGCCCTAAGAGGTCTTTTAATCTATTGATCTAATGACTCATAAAATTTGTGTAATTTCCTTGCCCTCCTGCTCTTCCCTCGTGACTGGGCTCTTTGTCACCGTTCTGGCTTGGCAGCGAGACAGACTTGTTCGCTCGGGACCTACAGGCTGCTTTCCCCGGCAGGTGCTTTAGAGCAGCAGGAACGTGTGAGGTGGTGGAAGGAACTGGGTGAGCAGCGCCGGGAAACAGCAGCAGTTGGCCTCTGCGCTGGAGGGAGATGAAGGGAGCAGAGGAGGGATGGGTTCCTGCCCGGGCCGGGAACCAGGAGAGAGCTCTCGATTCCGTTCGCAGGTCCCTGACCTTCCTCACGTGCCTCTTCTGCACCCAGTCCTTTGGGAGAAGGTCTTACCCATCGTTGTCCATCCCTTGTGCTTCTGCATCCGCAGCTCAGGCCGTGCTGCTGTGAGGTTCACCGAATCCCAGACTGGTGGGGGTTGGAAGGGCCCTCTGGAGCTCCCCCATCCCACCCCCACCAGAGCAGGGGCACCTCCAGCAGTGGCACAGGACGGTGTCCAGGTGGGTTTGGGATGGCTCCAGAGGGGGAGCCTTCCCCAGCCCTCTCGG
>NW_009653257.1:142300-149463 GCF_000708025.1 Charadrius vociferus
GGGGTGAGCAGCGCCGGGAAACAGCAGCGGTTGTCCTCTGCGCTGGAGGGAGATGAAGGGAGCAGAGGAGGGATGGGTTCCTGCCCGGGCCGGGAACCAGGAGAGAGCTCTCGATTCCGTTCGCAGGTCCCTGACCTTCCTCACGTGCCTCTTCTGCACCCAGTCCTTTGGGAGAAGGTCTTACCCATCGTTGTCCATCCCTTGTGCTTCTGCATCCGCAGCTCAGGCCGTGCTGCTGTGAGGTTCACCGAATCCCAGACTGGTGGGGGTTGGAAGGGCCCTCTGGAGCTCCCCCATCCCACCCCCACCAGAGCAGGGGCACCTCCAGCAGTGGCACAGGACGGTGTCCAGGTGGGTTTGGGATGGCTCCAGAGGGGGAGACTCCCCCACCTCTCTGGGCAGCCTGTGCCACTGCTCTGCCACCCTCAAAGTCAAGAAGTCCCTCCTCATGGGGGACACGAGGTTGATCTCACTTTGGGCACATCTCACCCTTATTTCAGTCCTGGTATTTGCCGCCGTTTGTCTAATGGATGGAGATGACCCGTTCTGCGCATCAAGAGCCCGAGGAGGTGTTCTGCCCGCGGGAATGTGTGCGGTCAACGCCTCCCGCCGCCCCGAACCCGGGGTGACCTCCTCATCCTCTCCTCCACCCTCCCCACCCAGCCTCCTCGCGCAGCGTGCCAGGCACCTGCCCTCTTGGGTTGTACCGCTCCAGACAGCGCGCCGCTTTGAAGCGAGACCCAGAAGTAGGAGAAGAGAGCTCGCGGGGTGGGATGGGATCCAAGCAGCACGTTTTGGTATCCCATTTGTATTGTCTGCTGACTGTTTGCTAAATCCCCGGCGCAGGAACCACGTTCCGGTGCAGGAGACAGCTGGCAGTTAAGTCAGAAAATGCAAACAACAGATTTTTTTTATTTTTTTTTTTTTCCCCCTTAAAAAAAAGAAAAAAGAAACCAGTTTCAGTCTGAAAGCCTATATGGAAAGGGCTGGCGTGGCAGTAATCCCTAGGGACTCCTTTTTTAAAGTAATTAAAAGAATTGCATCGTTACTTGTTATTTATTGTGGGTGTGTAGAGAAGCTTAGCTTAGCTCAGGAGAAGGCAAAGCATGAAAGGAGGGACCCGGAGATGCCGCGAGGGCTGGAGCCCCTCTGCTGGGAGGACAGGCTGGGAGAGTTGGGGGGGTTCAGCCTGGAGAAGAGAAGGCTCCAGGGAGACCTCAGAGCCCCTTCCAGTGCCTAAAGGGGCTCCAGGAGAGCTGGGGAGGGACTTCTTACAAGGGCATGTGGTGATAGGATGAGGGGGAATGGCTTCAAACTGGAAGAGGGGAGATTTAGATGAGATATCAGGAGGAAATTCTTTCCCATGAGGGTGGTGAGCCCCTGGGGCAGGTTGCCCCGAGAAGCTGTGGCTGCCCCATCCCTGGAGGTGTTCAAGGCCAGGTTGGACGGGGCTTGGAGCAACCTGGGCTGGTGGGAGGTGTCCCTGCCCAGGGCAGGGGGGTGGGACTGGATGGTCTTCAAGGTCCCTTCCAACCTAAACCATTCTGTGAAGGTGACTGAGCTAGTCCGTGTCGAAAAGTTTGGAGCAGAGGGCTCTTTAGTCTGGTAGCTGAGGGTATGGAGATGCATCGTGCAAACTAAGATGAGGAGCGAAAGGGTGGAAATGGGTTAGTGTGGCCCCTTCCTCATGAGATGAACTCAGAGTTGGGTTGGACTAGATGATCTCCAGAGGTCCCTTCCAACCCTGACCATTCTGTGATTCCGCATCTGTCTGAAGGATGTGTCCCCCACAGCGAGGAACTCTGGGTTTGGCGGGGGGGCTCCCCGAGTAAAACTCTGCGGCCTGTGCGATTCGGGGATATAACAGTCGGTATTGTCTTAAGATGGATGAAATCAGAGAGCAATAGTGTCCGCCGTGTCCATCTCAGGAGCACAAGCAGGGCCAGAACTCCCCAGCAGGGCAGAGCAGCTCATGAACCAACCCTGAACAGAAGCCGAGCGGCAGAGCAGGAGGGTTCTCAGTGGACCACGTACACCACCCCGAGGTTGCCCTCCAGCCCCGCGCGTGCCGGCTGCGGGAGCACCTACAGACACACCGCTTATGCCCCACGGCTGCCGAGCGAGACTCGGACCACCGAAACGGTGGTCCTTGGGGAAAGAAATGACAGCCCTGGAGCTGCGTGCCTGACTGGGCCTCTTCTCTTGGTCACGGTGCTCTGCTCGTAGACCCTGGGAGGTGGCCTTGGGTCTGGGGAGGTTCATGCCGCGTGTGCAGCAGAGGGAGATGAGGACTTCCTGCAGCGATGGTAGAGGAAACCTCTCCTGGTTTGTGCGACACGGGACTGATTTCTCTTCTAATGCCCGGGAAAACTGCACTTTTAGAAGACTTGAGTGCCTGAATTGGTGAAAATACTCACTTTAGAGCCAGCTGTGGTGTGCGGGTTTCAAGGTCTTGGTGGTTTTGAGCTCAGCAGGTGCGGGATGAGGAGGAGAGACCCGGGCACTTGACCCAAGCTGGCCAACAGGGTTATTGCATACCGCGAACGGCACATTCTGTATAAATTAGAAAGTTTGCTGAGGAGTTCTCTGTCTCCCATGATGGCTGCCATCCTGAGAACTCCTCGCCCCGGTGCCGCAGCCCTGAGCCCTTCCCTTCCTCCCGAAGCCGCAGCGCTGGCAGTGTCCCACAGTGGCTGTCCCCTGCGGGGAGTGCACAGCTTCTACGGGTAGAACGGGCTGAGTATAATCCTTGTGTATTTATATTGGTATCGGGATCAATATTGGTTCTTTAGTGTTATAATGTTAATTGTTTGTATTTCAATCCTGGCATTTCCTTGGTTTTTCCCCCAATTTCCCTTCCCGGGTGGGGAGGGGTTCATCGGGTGAGAGAATAATTGTCTGAACGACAATAAATCGTTGTGGGTTCCTCAACCCATAACAAAACCCGACGGCGTAAGACGCTTTTGGTGCCCGTCGTGATTCTCGCGGGGCTCGACTCTGGGGCCAACGCCGTCGCAACGTAGGGCTGAGCGCGAGCGCTGTAGGGTTGCGTGTCCCGGCTGGGCGAGAAGAAGGAAAAGCCCGATGACCTGACACTCCTGCTCGTGATAGATCGGTGTTGGTCGCACAAAAGCAGCGATGGCCCTCCCCGAGCCCTGGCGCAAGTCCCACCTAGAGAAATCGCTCTGTTTTCTTCCCCTCAGCCTCCTCTGGAGCCTCTCCAGACTGGACAGGAGAGACCTTGTTGCCTCCCGGTTAGAAGGGAGGAACGAGACGCCCGAGCTGGACGTGATGTTCCAGGCGATGCTTGGCTGCCTGGAGGTTCGTATTCCGTTGCTGGTTTGATTATTAATCTTCTCAAGGATTGTTTGGTGCTGGGGGGTTTCCAGGAGAGCCGGCGCAGCTCCAAACCCCGAGTTCCCCCACGTGGGCGGCGCGCGCGTCTTCAGAATTGGGCTGAAAAGCCGTCGCCGGAGCGGCTCCTGGATCGCCGAAGTTCCCTTTGGCCAAATCCATCTGGATTTCCTAAGAGCCTGGAAAAGGAGCCACCAGCCCAGCGGCGTTGGTGGCCCCGCAGTGAGGTCGGTGGCCAGGGATGGTGTCCCTGGGCTCTCACCCGGGCGGTAGCAGAGCAGCGGTGCCGCTCCTCAGCCGTCTGCCATCAGTTTTCTCATCTCCCTGTGCCTCTCCGAGTCTTTATTGCCTCTCCCGGTCACCGCCGAGCACGGCAAAGCTCTGGGCAGGTGGGTCACGGTCTCTGCTTAACGCCGGTATATAGCTGGTAATAAATACTATTATTATTATTATTATTTTTTCTCGTATTGCCGATATGCTCCGGTAATAATTCACCCGGAAGAAATTCGACTCTGAGAGGGAAAAGAGCTGCACTGGACCTTCGCTGCCGCGATGGCCGCAGGAGCTCCTGCACATAGGTGTTACCCCAGAGAGAGAGGTGACTCCGGTCCCCCAAAAACTCGCGATCTCGGTAAAATTAGTGCAGAGAGGAGCACACAAACTTTGCCTTATGTCTCTTTTTTTTTTTTTTTTACTGCCCAGTCCTTTAATAGCAGTCCGCTAAAGCCTGGTGAAAAAAGGTGTGCCGTAATCCCGCTCCGGGCACGGCCGGAGGAGGTGGGCACGTGGTGATGGAGGAGGTGATGCTCTGCCTCCGGTCCACCGGCAGGAAGGAGCCTCCGCAGACGGGATGCGGAACCTGTGCCCAAAAATTCCCCGTTCCCGTCTTCCTCCTGGGCTTGGGGGACGAAGGCGCGTGCGGTGGTCCCCGAGCGCGGGAGACGCCAGATGAAGTGACCTTCTCTGGTCCTGTTGTCCCACCCCATTGCCCCTGCCAGCCCTCCAACACCCTCAGACCAGAGAAAGGAGATAAAGGCGTTGTCTTCTGCCTCTGCGGGCCTCCAAACAAACAGGGCAATGTGCCCCCCTGGGCAGGCACCTTGGACCCCGCCAAATGGCGACGCTTGTGTGGGCGCTGCTGTTCCTGCCATCTTAGGGCATGAATGGACACAAGCAGGGCATTGACGGCCGCGGGGACACACACAAACGCGCCACTGTGTCCCCTCTCACACCTTCCCCTCCTCCTCCTCGGCCCCGATGGCCGGAGGACAATGGCTCTATCCACGCCAAGGTTCACAGCTGGCAAGGGCGGAGGAGAGGCCAGGACAAGGGTGGAGAGCCGGAAAGAGAAGGGATTCGGGAGGGTCCGGGGGGATAACGGCTCGGGGAGGGATGGGACAAGGGAGATGGGGGAATTGGAGAAGGGCTGGAAGAGGAGAAGGTGCGGGGAGGGCAGTAGGGAGGAGGGAGTAGAAAGAAGAAGGTTTGGGAGGGAGGATGGGGCTCGGTCATCTCTTCTGTGTGGAGCTGCCCGCCTTTGCCCGCAGGATTCCCTGAGGGACATGCCCCTGTCCTCCTGTGGCACAACGGGATGGTTCCTGAGGGATGTGCTCATGTCCTCTCGTGGCACAACGGGATGGTTCCTCTGGCTCCTCGCGCCTCTTCTGTCTTGGGATGGCTCTCACCACGTACCTCATCCTCCCCAAGGCCTGGGTGATGGAGAGAGGGCATCCTCCCCAAGGCCTGGGTGATGGAGAGAGGGCATCCTCCCCAAGGCCTGGGAGATGGAGAGAGGGCATCCTCCCCAAGGCCTGGGAGATGGAGAGAAGACATTATCTCTCTGTATATACACCTGTACCAGGTGTAGACACTGGCTCATATCCCCATTCTCCTCGTCTGTCAGGAATAGCAACACTGGTATGGGACCGAGGATCGCTGTGGGCCACGGTAGATGATTAGGGACAATTTCCAGCTTCTCTGAAGGCGCCTTTTGGCAGATATCGTCTTCTGTGCACGTAAGCTGAGGAGTTGTGGGGCTGTGCGAGAGCAGAAGGAGCTTTCCGGGGGAGGTGGAGATGCTGCTGTGGACGGTGCTACTGACTCTGGACAGGAGGTTGCAGGCTGGCCGTGGTTTGGTTGTACCTCATAGCGGTGCGGTTCGTTACTCTGTGTGTTTTGACGCTAATGCCGGTTCGCTCTTCAGCCAGGTTGTTGTTCCAGAGTCTTCATGGCCGCTGGAGACCCTGGAACGCTTTCTGCTCCCTATGGTAAAGCTGAGGTCTTGGCTAAATCCCACCAGTCCCGTATCTCCATCCCTTCTGATGCGCTACTTTCCCCACATCCCGCCCCAAGCTGGCCTGGGACACTTTCTCCTCTCAGCAGGGCGGGATTGCAGTGGGGTCGGTCGTTGGATGCTCTCTGGGAACTCACCGAGAGCGATGGAGAGCTGCCAGGGAGGAGGGGGGGTCAGATACGGTCGGGCTGGGTACGGTCCTGGCCTCTCCGTGGAGGAGGTGTTGGGTCCATGCTCAAAACCCCTCTCTGTTGCTCCGTTCATTCGTTCCTTTCAAACACGTGACACCCAAATTTGGCTCCCTGGAGCCCACAGGTTCTGGGTAATGCCCAAATTCTCATGAACTCCCATCTCCTTAGCCCTGGGTTTGGTGTTTTCCCCAAGATATTGCCCCGTGGACTCCCGAAGCTCAGCCTTGGCTGTGGTTTTGGTGTGACTTTGGATCTTGGTTCTGCTCCGGTGTGAAGAGGGGATGCACGAGCTGCCCCATTGCTTTGGAGAGCCAGGGTTGTCCCCGGTGATGGGGTGGCAAGGGGATGTCCCCGGGATGGGACACGGGGCGGTGGCTTTACCTCTCCGTTGACTGGAACGGTCCTACCTTTTGTGATGGGAAGGGGCTGCGTTTGCACGGGTACGGGAGAAGGATGTCCTAACGCGACCGAAACTGCTCGGTGACGGTGCTTAGGTGTGAGTAACCAGCCGGTGTAGCTCAGCGTAGCTCCACCACCATCGCATCAGGTGAAGGTCCCTGAAGGCAAACCATGGCGTGCATTGACACCACGTAAACCTTTCCGCCGCCGGCAGCCCTTGCAGACCCCGGCCGGCTGTCCTGGAGGGGCCGACGGAAGGTGATAAGAGGGGTTGGCCTGAGGAGGGGCTCACCCCATGGAGGAACCATGTGGTGGCTCAAGGAGAAGGTCTGAGGGCCCCTGGGACAGCCGGGGCTTTGCTCCGGGGTGGTCCCGAAAGCTCTTCAGGGAGAGACGGAGGAGTGGTCTGGTTTGGCGTCCCACTCGGGTTACAGGGAGCCCCTTTTGCTGGGAGTGACTGGTTATCGTTACAGTCAGGTAATAAAGAGCATTAATTAAGGAGGAATGCTGGGCCGGTATCTGGGGGGAGGCACGGGGCTGCGGGGTCACCTTCCCTCCCGCCGGAGGGGATCTTTCTCCAGCTCCGTGGAGCGATGGGGAGATGGTCCCTCTGTCCCTTCACAAGGAGCTGTGTCACCAGCGGGCAGGGACCGGATTTTGTCGTGGTCCCTCGCCGTGTCCATCCCTCGCGGGCGGGATGCCGTCCCCAGCCAGAGCGAAGCAGGACCGTGGGGCTGGATGCTCTCGGGCCTTCACCCTGCTGCTGGAGAAGAACCTGGAGGTCTGAAGCTCCGCAGCTCCTCGGGCTTAGGCGGTGTTTGGTTAGCCAGCCACGGCACGGATTCCTCGTGCTCGTGGCCAGGCCGGCAGCCAATCCGCCAGGACGGAAGGATAAACAGGGTCGGGGGGGGGGGGGGGGGGGCGGG
>NW_009653257.1:149586-168907 GCF_000708025.1 Charadrius vociferus
CGGGCGCCCCCGCCGATTGCACAACCCCTCGCGCACGGCCACGGGAACGTGCTCAGCGCCGGGGCTCTGCAACCTCGCCGCGGCACCGTCGGCCACCCCGGTGTGGTGTGCCGCTGCTGAGCTTCGCCGGCAACGCTGCGCCCTACCAGGCAATGACGTGCCCTACCAGGCAATGACTGGTGGACCTTCATGCCCGGCATGCGATTGTTGCGCTCAGCTGTGTATCCCACCAGCGCTCGACACCCAGTGTGTGAGGGAGAACCTCTGGGAGAGGGGACGCTGCACCTTGCGGTGTGGGACCATCAGCCAGGAGCTCCTGGGGTCTCCTGGTCCTGTTCCACCATGCCCCCGCCGGATATTTTGTTGTTGCCTCCCTGTTCAGCGGTGGTTTGGTCACCAGGGTGGCCTGTGCCTCAGTTTCCCCGTAAACACCCTTCCCTGATGCGCTTCGTGTCGGGAGGGGGCCAAGCGGAGGTCCTTGGGCAGGTGCTTTGCTGGTTGTGGTGACCAACTGAAGGACCATCCTAAAAGAGGGGTGATTCTTCCCCTGTACTCTGCTCTGGGGAGAGCCCACCTGGAGTACTGCCTCCAGCTCTGGAGCCCCCAACATAGGAATGATGACATGGACCTGTTGGAGTGGGGCCAGAGGAGACCACGAAGAGGCTCTGAGGGCTGGAGCCCCTCTGCTGGGAGGACAGGCTGGGAGAGTTGGGGGGGTTCAGCCTGGAGAAGGCTTCAGGGAGAGCTTAGAGCCCCTTCCAGTGCCTAAAGGGGCTCCAGGAGAGCTGGGGGGGGACTTTTTACGAGGGCATGGAGTGATGGGACGAGGGGGAACGGCTTCAGACTGGAAGAGGGGAGATTTAGATGAGATATCAGGAAGAAATGTTTCCCTGTGCGGGTGGTGAGCCCCTGGCTGTGGTGGCCCCGAGAAGCTGTGGCTGCCCCATCCCTGGAGGTGTTCAAGGCCAGGTTGGACGGGGCTTGGAGCAACCTGGGCTGGGGGGAGGTGTCCCTGCCCATGGCAGGGGGGTGGAACTGGAGGGTCTTCAAGGTCCCTTCCAACCTAAACCATTCTGTCATTCTATGAGCTGTGGGCTCTCCAGCATGCTCCAGCCACCCGCCCTGTACCACCAGCACCATGTCCACAAGCCTGCTCTTCTCTGCTGTGTGGTGTCAGACGGCTCCCCGGCCCGCTACGGACGTGAGCGAGCCGCCTGCCCTTTACACCACGTTTCAGGTGAAGGTTTGAACCCGGCGGGGTAACGGCCCAGGGCCCATCTGTAGATGAAGGACTTCAAAGCCAAGGGCTGGTGCCACTATCTCCTGCAGGTTGCTCCCTCTCCTCGCCGCGCCGCTCACCGGGCGCTGCCCAGTGCCTCCCTCGATTCGAAGGCAGCACAGCAGCGTTACTCCAAAGCTTTGGGACCTCAGATTCTTGTCCCCATCATGGCATCAAGCGCGCTGCCACTGGAGCACTCCTTGTCCCGTCTGAAGTGACCGCGGGGCGGCATTACAGCTGGTGACATCTGCCACGCTTCAGGCGAGTGTTTTGGAGAAACAGCGGGGATTTCAGAGCAGCCCATGGTGGAGGCCATCCCTTGGCTGGTTTGGGAACCGGGCAGGACTGAGGTGGCAGGGAAGGCTTACCAGGGTCTAGGGCTTTTCGTTCGTCTTAATCGCAGTCCTCTTCTCACCGCCTTTCGCAGTGCTCGGCTCCGAACGACGGTGTTTCATTTCTCATTCAAACCCATCAAACCCACCAAACCCCCGGCGGGTCCCTGAAACCCAGACCAAAAATCCACCCTCCGGTACGTGGCTTCAGTGCCCCGGGGGGGGGTGGGGGGGGATGTTCTGGGCTTGGCACAGCCTCTCCTCTTCCTCCTCATCGCTGGTGTCCCCCCCCCCAACCCTTCCCTGATGTTCCCCAGCCCGTGAAAAGGGTTGACCTCCTTGTCATCTCCCAGTTCCCACATCTGGTTCTCGTTAGCGGATCCCAGGATGAAGTTCTTCAGCTCTCTCCCTTCCTCCCACCCCCAGGTGACCCAGGCAGGATTATGGGCGATTAGAAGACAGGCAACAGAGCAAGAATAGTTGGGGGAGGGACTGTTATAAATAGAAATACCATAAACTTATCAGCCTATCACTTGTGGTAAATTCTGGGTTTAATCTCTCAGACCTGTAAATATGACGACTCGCGGGGGCCAGACGCACCATTAACCCTTTCGGAGCCCCGGGGCCCATCTCTGATGGGAAGCGGGATGCGGCGGAGCACCTAAAAACAGGCCGGGGGAGCAAGTTCTCGAGCGGGGAGGTTGTCACCAGGAGGGACGAGCTGGCAGAGCCACGCCGTCAGAGCAGGGGCAGGGAGGAGACGGCGGCGCGGGAAGCACCTCCGGTCGGATGTCAGTCGTGTTTGGAGGTTTGGGGAAGGCAGAGAAAACCAGTCCAAACATTGGGATTCCTGACATTCTCACACGTACGGACGGGGGCCTCTGCTCGCCCGGCTCTGCTCACGGGGAGGGTGCTGCGGGTTTAACATCTTCTTGTTCTTCAGGCGAAGTTTAACTTTTTGGGGATCTCCTCGGCCCTTTGGCGAGGGAGGGGTGAGAAAGCGGAGCGGACGGAGGGGTGACGTGGCGTGAGAGCGGGGTGACAACATGGGGGCCGAGAGGAGGACCGGGACGTAGGGACCTGGCAGGTTTGGGACTTTCTCTGCAGCAGCACCACCGACTGAAGGAGTTGTGAAATGGAAGGTGGTCCTGGAAGAGTTTGCCCTGAGGAGACTCCGTGTCTGTACGGGGAGGGCAGCGTGGTCAAAGTGACCTCTTGGTCCTGGTACCCTCCTGCCCCGGGATGTTTGGTGTGTGCAGAGCGCGTTAATAAGGTGGTTTGGGAGATGGTTCTCTTTGGGCAGCTCTGCGGGTGCCTGCAGCGCCTCTCCTGGCTTGGTGCTCTGGGCTGGAGCTCATCCTGCTGAGCTTTGGGGACATCAAAGGGTGATGAGAACTCTCATATACTTAGAGCTGGCACAGAGGAGATGCTTTGTGGGGATTGCCGCTGTTCTTCCTGCGGCGAGAGGGCGAACGGGGGAGCTCAGAGCTTCCCTGGGTTCCTCCATCTCTCTTTTGCTGGGACGAGGAGATGTGGGGGTCCGTCTCCTGCGGAGCCGTGTGGGTGTGGAGCTTCCCAGGGTCCCTCCTCGGTGGCTTCCTCCTCCCTCCTAATCCCCGCTTCGGAGGGGGAGGGAGCGTTGTTAGTGTCGTTAGGAGCTCGTGACTCAATGGAGTAGTATTAGCTTTTAATTAATCACCTAAGCTGGCTTTTGGTAAGAGCCCGGCCTGCGCGGAAGCTACGGGTGGTGGGACATTCCTTGGGCAGGTCTGCCAGCGAGGCCCACTGCCTTGACATCCCCGTTTTCGCCCTAGCTGGCGCGAGTGCCTCTGTCCCCGCGAAGGGGGGAAAGTCCTTTCTTTTTAGTGGGCAGCCCCTTTCCCACGGCACACGCGCAGCCGGACCCCACCACGGCTGTTATCGCGTCTCAGCTCCTCAGCAGTGCAGCTGACGCACCTCCGGCGTCACGGCACTTATCTCACCCTTCGCCTGGGTCTCAGCTGAGGGCTCCTGAAGGTGACTTTTAAGACAAGGGAGCAAAGAAATGGGAAAGCCCAGCACACCGCTGTCTGTTGAGGGCCTCCTGTCCCTTCCGGGTAGGTCCTCTCGGCTCATCTTCTACCATGGAGAAGCTCCTGGAGATTGGAGGTGTGAGGGAAACGCAGTGGGGTGAGACTTTTCTTGGACAGGCTCCGTAGCTTGTGGAAAAGCAGCAAAATCGGTGAAGTGCCTTTTTTTTTTTTTGCTTCTTTGAACCTGGGTCCCAATCCTGGAACTTGGGATGAAGACGAGTTTTGTGATAGCTTTCGTGGTGGGTTTTTGCCAAACACGTCCTGTGGTTTATAGCGCGGTGTCTTTGGCCACGAGCGGGGCAGCGGAGAGGGGGGAGTGCTCACCCCCTCGCAGAAGGGCTTTGGCCAATGCGGAGGGGTCCCAGTGGCCAAGGAGCGGCTGCTTGTAGAAGAGATGGCTTGGGAGAGCCACGCGTGGTGAAGAGTCGGGAGCAGGCTATGGCAGATGTCCTTGGGGATGAGTGAAGGAGACAAGCACTCATGGTGCTGGCCATCGATGAGCTCTTCCAGTCATAGAATCATAGAATCGTTTTGGTTGGAAGAGACCTTTAAGATCATCAAGTCCAACCATTAACCCAGCACTGCCAAGTCCACCGCTAAACCACGTCCCTCAGCACCACGTCTATGTATCTTTTAAATACCTTCAGGGATGGTGACTCCACCGCTTCCCTGGCACAGGCTTGACAACACTTTTGGTGAAGGAATTTTTCCTAATATCCAATCTAAACCTCCCCTGGTGCAACTTGAGGCCGCTTCCTCTTGTCCTATCACTTGGTACTTGGGAGAAGAGGCCGACCTCCCCCTCACTACCCCCTCCTTTCAGGTAGTTGCGGAGTCATAAGGTCTCCCCTGAGCCTCCTTTTTTTCCAGAATAAACACCCCCAGTTCCCTCAGCCGCTCCTCGTAAGACATGTGCTCCAGACCCCTCACCAGCTCCGTTGCCCTTCTCTGGACACGCTCCAACACCTCAATGTCTTTCTTGTCATGTCAACCGTAACTCCAAGCAGGACGACGGCATGGTTGCTACCACGTCGCTGCAACTTCAGGAGAGGATGTGGCCGTCACAACGCGGCGCCCCTGTGCTGACCCGGGGTGCGCAACTCTATATGAGCGAGGTGCCGGCACAGCTCGAGACCTCACGGGCTCCGCCCGCCCTGTCTTCTTCTGCCTGGTGGCATGTCCCAGCTCCAGATGCATCCTTCCGTAGCAAGAGTTCCCATGGGGAGAGCATCACCCCCTTCTCCCCGCGAGTCCCCGGGCTCTGCCGCGGAGGCGCAGGGCGCACAAAGGGTTAGGTGTCGGGCGAGTGAATGGCTACGCATTTTTTTCCCCTTCTAGCCAGGGTTACTAAGGGAGAGATCCCTCCATCCGCGCGCACACACCCTGTCCGCTTGGCAGAATTCCTAGCTGGATTTATTTCTGCCGATTTGCTTGTCTTGGTATGAAAGGGATTTGCAGAGGGGAGAGCTGCAATTGGCCGGGGTTAGGTCGAAAACAACAAGCAAAAAAAAAAAAAAACCCCAAAAAAACCCCAAAAACCCCCGTTCTGGGTTTTGCGGTTCAACAGTTGACCTTTCCTCAGCGCATGGTCTGCGGAGAGGGGAGGGATGGGGGGAAGGTGAGGGGTCGGGGTCTTCTCCTAGCCGAGGGACGTCGTGCTTCGCCGTGGAGCCGCGGGGTCTTTCGGGAAGGGCCGTCTTCGTTATCTGAGCTCGGGGAGGTGGGGGGAGCTGGGGAGCTTCTCTTCCACTTTCTTGGCAGTGTCTTTGGCACCGAGGGCTGGCACCGACCCCAGAGAGCTGCAGACTCCCACTTCAGAGAGACAGATAAAGAAAGCACTTTCTGTCAACAAAACCCAGCCCAGCTTCCCCAGAACGGGAGAGAGGAGGAGGAGGAGGAGGAGGAACCCTCCAGGAGAAAGGAGAGGGAAGTCCACTGCTTGCCCGCGGAGGAGAGGAGAGGGAGGAGGGCTCCTACGGGGTCGGGAGCTCATCCAGAGCTGTCGTGGCAGCGGTGGAGAAATTCCAGGGCGCTCCACAAAGAGGAGGAAAGGATCCAAAGGGAAGGAAACCCTCTTTCCCGGAGCACCCCTTGAGCCCACGCCTCCGCGGGGAGCGATCTCTCCGGTGGGGAACCCCTCCATCAGCCCCAGCACGCCCAGCGGCGCCCGCAGCTTCGCTGACGAAGCTGTTGCAGGGCCACGTCAGCGCCCAAGTTGGTGGTGGTGGTTGGGCAAGACCTGGCTCTGGCGCTCTGTGGAGCCGTGTGTCTCACATAGCTCAAGCCTGACCCCGCGATCTCCCTTCTCCCACGTGTCCTGAGCCCGCTCCCGGGAAGCCCACGTGTCCCACAGCCAGAACGTGGCTCAAAAACTGCTGTAGACCAACCCCACCTGTGTGGTCCAACTTCCCAGGTAGTGCCACCACCCTGGCTTGTCCCACGCGTCCCATCTCTCTCTGGTTTTACGCTGGGTATGGACAGACGGCAGTCGCCAACCAAGGATCAGCTGGTTTTCTCAGATCAGTTTCTTGGCTCGGCAAAGGTCTGGTGGTGGTTCTGACCTGCAAAGCGAGGGCCTTTCGTGTCCTTCTCGGGGCTCACACTTCCACCTCCTCTCCCCTTGCAGGCCACGACATTAATGGAGCTCTGGAACCATCTAACATCGACACTAGCATCCTGGAAGAGTACATCAGCAAGGAGGACTCACCAGATATGTAAGTGCTCCCCTTGCTCCGCAGCAGGGACAGTGTTGGCTGGTGTTTTCTGTGGAGGGATGTCAAGCAATTTCCATCCTAGAGTCCTCCTCTATCGCTCTTCGCTCTTTTTCTCATTTCCAGTTCTTCCTCCTGTCTCTTCCTGGCTTCTTGCCTTTGAATTTCCCCGGTTTCTTCTGTCCCCTCTCTTTCTCCTCGAGACTTTTCCTTAATGTGAGCAACGGGAGAGCAAGCGCGAGGAGCTCGGTGGGGAAGATGAAATCCCCAGCGTAACACGAGCGTGGAGAAGGGCCGGGGTCTCCCCGCCTGCGCCGACACTGGCAGAGCCGGGGAGAGCGGACCTGGGTAGCCGTCAAGGTGACCTGGGCCGCAGGGTGGGAGCGGGACCTTTGGGGCTGCCGTGATACAGCGGCCAGTCTGTAAGCTGAAGCACGGTGAGCAGGTCTCGCTGTCTTCACAAGCTTTGAGGTTGGTGTCCTGCGCATTTTTGGCCTTTCCGGTTCCACAGGTGGATTTTGCACCTTTGGGGTTGGATCTGTCCCACCAACCCAGATGACGGACCTGCCTCCCTGTACGTTCCTGCTGGTGCCACCACAACGCTGCCTGTTTTGCCGTTATCTGGGGGTCCCAGAGCGCCCGAGCGGCTCCGTTCCTCGTTGCTGCATGGCTGGGGAGGGGAGGGGTGGGCAGAAAGTACCGTCTACCTGTCCCTCTGCTGAGGTTGTCCCCTTCTCTCTCTCAGCTGTTTCCCTGACATCCCTGCTTCAGCCAGCTATGCGCACCCCCAGCCCTCCAGCTCAACCGCCGTCAACCCGCCTCCTGCCAGCTCCATCGCCAATGTGACCAACCCCGCTTCCAGCGGTTCCCTCCACCTTCCACCCCCGGGCAGCCAGATCCCAATCCGTCATGGTCCTCTTCTGGCCAACCCTTGTGGACCCGGCTACGGTGCTCACCTCAACTGCAATAACAACAATGGCATGGTGGTGCCCAAGGGCTACCTCGGTGGCCACTGCCTAAACAACGTGGTCCCTCCAATCAAATCAGAGCCCAAGGCCTCCTACGCACCTGGGTAAGTGGGGCTGGGGTGGCAGAACAAGGGCAAGTGGTGGGACAAGTGGTTCTCCAGCCCGGTGGGCCCTGGAGGGTTGGTGTAGTTTGTCCCACAGTGCCTTAACTGGTGGTGATGTCGGTCTCTGTTAAGTCCTGGCGTCACAGAGAGATGCTTTTTTACAAGTGGAGGTCCTGAAGTTTCCTGGAAGGTTGTTTGGAAGTTCTTCTCTGTATGCATTGGGTTAGAGAGGGTCGGTGACATCCCCCCCGTCTGCAGGTGGTGGTAGGGCCGTGAGCTCTGGGTGACCGGGATGTCTGTGCTGCGCATCTCCCTGTGATAGGAGAATATTGTAGCACTGTATTTTATTTTTTTTTAAGAAGGAAGAGACACGGAATAAATTTGAACAAGACCAAATTCAGTCTCCAGGATGTTCCCATGACTATCCCAGGGGAAGATGTTGCCTAAACTGGGCAGAGAGATGGACTTCTCTTGACCTGATGTTGTAGGTACTCTGCTCAAGAGAAGGAAAAATGGCATCTGAGCTGGAGTTGTGCTCCGTTGCAACGTGCTCTGGATGCAGCCCTGGTGAAGGGGAAGAGCATGACCCGGTTTTAGTATTGCTGATGGACTCAACTGGGCGTTTAGTCCTGGCAGGAGAAAAGATGGGCTTCCTGCTCTCTGGGATGGCCTTGCCCAGAACGGGCAGGAAGGGAATGACCATGGCAGGCTGGGAGAGCGTGGCGACGTGGCAACAGCCATCTGCAGCGGCCGAAGGGGCCAGACAAGAGCCCGTGTCGGCAGAGAGCGCTTTGGCAGGCATGGCACGCGCAGAGGGTATGGTCCTACGGTGGTGTCTGGGATAGGGGCTGACACGCTTTACTGCCTGGAGACCCAAAGGGAAGAACGTCTCTGGTCTCTTACTCCTCGTGCTGATTGACGAGAAGCTCAACATGCGCCGGCAGTGCGCGATGGCAGCCCAGAGGGCCAACCGTATCCCGGGCTGCATCAGACGAAGTGTGGCCAGCAGGGCGAGGGGGGGATTGCGCCCCTCGCCTCTGCTCTGGGGAGACCCCACCTGGAGTACTGCCTCCAGCTCTGGAGCCCCCAACATAGGAAAGACATGGAGCTGTTGGAGTGGGGCCAGAGGAGGCCCCGGAGATGCCGGGAGGGCTGGAGCCCCTCTGCTGGGAGGACAGGCTGGGAGAGTTGGGGGCGTTCAGCCTGGAGAAGAGAAGGCAAAAATGGGAGACCTCAGAGCCCCTTCCAGTCCCTAAAGGGGCTCCAGGAGAGCTGGGGGGGGACTTCTTAAAAGGGTATGTGATAGGACGAGAGGGAATGGCTTCAAACTGGAAGAGGGGAGATTTAGATGAGATCTTAGGAAGAAATTGTTGCCTGTGCGGGTGGTGATCCCCTGGGGCAGGTTGCCCCGAGAAGCTGTGGCTGCCCCATCCCTGGAGGTGTTCAAGGCCAGGTTGGACGGGGCTTGGAGCAACCTGATCTAGTTGAAAATGTCCCTGCCCAGGGCAGGGGGTGGAACTGGAGGGTCTTCAAGGTCCCTTCCAACCCAAACCATTCTGTGATTCTGTGTAACTCTCTGGTCTGTGGTGCTCTCCCCAAGTCACAGGGGAGTGAAACAAGAAGATGATCTGAAGCTGGACAGATGGAAATGAGTGTGCAGCAGCGTATTCATCAGCAGGAGGCCTTGACGGTTGGCAACAGTCACACCAGGAGGAGCTGTGCCATGGCCCAACCTGCGGCCACAGGTGATGGGTGGCCCCGGAGCACTCTCTGCACAACCAATCTCTGGGTCTTCTCCACTGGAGATGGTGGATGTATGGGGTGAGGAGGCCAGGACGGCCCCAGGACTGCTCATCTCTGCAAGCCCCCGGCTGGCTTTTCTCCCTCTGCCTTGTGCCCTCTAGTGTTGCCAGCAAGTACGGCGTGACAATTCCCAGGTTGGGAAGCCTCCAGCACGCTGATCCAATGATTCAGCTCCGTTGAGATGACTTTAGCCCTTTGGATGAACTTGGAAAGATCGTCCAGAAAGAGACAAGCTAAATAAAATCTCCCCTTTTTTATTCCCAGACCTGGGAGTTCTCCTTTGCCCAGAAGGCTACGTGCTGCTTAGGGGGAGCCGTGCCCAAAAGCATGACGGGATGCCTTGGCATGTCCCTTTCTTCTGCATGCGTCTGGCGTTCTCCAGGACGTGAGAGGTCATGAGTAAGGATCATGGCTTGCCGTTAGAGGTGGAGACCTTGGTTTGGATGCAAATGAACCGGGTCAGCTTTGATAGCGGCGTTTCTTCAGCGTCCCAGAATGACTCTTCCCCATTGTACTAGGCTTTTCCTGGAGGAGCGATGTCTTGCGTGTTGGATACCAACAAAATCTTCCCTTGGACTGGGCACATCCACACTACCTCCCTACGTGAATTCTGCAGTGTCCACCTTTCTGCCCCAAGCCTTTTCCAGCCTCCAGAATTCCCTGAATTGCCCCGGGCCCTTGTTATTGGCCAAAACTTAACTTGCTGAGGCACAAATCCTCATAAGTTCATGGGAAATACAATAGGAAGTCATGGCCAGCGTGGCGAGGAGCCTGGAACTAAAGCTGGTGATGGATGCTCCAGACCAAGCGTAGGAAGAGAGCGGTGGAAAGGTGCTACGAGTGAAGGTGGAGGTTGAGGGAAGCATGGTGAGGGCTCTTTGTTGGGGTTACCCTGCCTCGTCCTTCTCCAGCTACTGCTGTGGAGAACCCATTTACTGGGTCTTGGGCTCCTCCGGTGCTGGTGGGTGTCCTGGTTCGCAGCTGTAGCTGCGGGTGCCGTCAGGAGCAGAGTTTCAGAGAGTCGTGAGCGTGGTGGCCTGCCCCTTTCCTCCCCGCAGCCCTAAGGCCCTTGTTTGCCCTTTTGGCCAGCTTTCATCTGAGCAGCACTGGTTTGTCTGGGATTATTTTGCAGCCACGGAGCTGGTGGTGTAAAACAGGGGGGGATGGAAGAGGCGCCCTGTTGAAAATCCAGTTGTGATGAAGAACGAGGTGTCAGGAGGTGGGGAGGAAAACAGCCAGGGTTCGTCTTCGATGGAGCAGACGTTGCCGAGGTTCTGAGCTGTTGAAACCTTCTGGGACTCGCTGAGGCTGTGTGACACCGACAAGACCAGATATGAACGGGTAGAATCTCCCCGCCGAAGGTCTCCAGAGGATGGAGCAGGCTGCAGGCGCTGAGGTGAAATGAGCTCTTCACTAGAGCGTAGGCAACGACTGCTCCGGCCACCAGGGCCACCGTCCCCCTACCCGTCTCCGCCACAGCTTTGCCTTGCAGCGGCCGTGGCTCAGCCTAGCTGGGAGCAGGACCTCAACATTTTCCGTAGGCTTGATCTCCAAAACGCTGCTAGAGAAGAACCAGTGTGTGGGACAGGGAAGTCCTTTTACTGATGCGCCAGGGTGGTGGAAATTTTACCCTGCGTGAGGCCCAAGCTTCTGCTGCGGTGGGACACGTGTCGAGGAGGGGGCTGCGAAGAGAAAGAAGAAAAGTTGGTTCGCGTGAATTTCCAAGGAGGTACTTCAGAAATGGCTGAGGAGTCAGCTGGTTTGAGCTGGAGTAAGGAGATGCAGGAGGTAACCTGCAGTGCCACCGCACGCGACAGGGCTGGTCCTCGGTCCTGCCGTCCCCCGAGCCATGGGCGGGCTGGAGAAGGCAGCTGAGAGCTCTCCCTTTTATTTGGTGGCATTCGGCGCCAAATCCTGCTCCTGGTGACGGCGGAGTAGAGCCGGGGCGACACAGCCAGCAGCTGTGGTGGCGCTCAGGTTCGTACAGGTCACAAGGCAGAATCCATCCCGTGGGCATCCAAACCTTCACCTTTGGGCACCAGATCCCCCCCCCACCCCCCACCCCGGAGCCTCCCATTTACCCGTGGCGAAGCACAGGGTCTTTTTCCAGGGAAACGGAGAAATTTCTGTTTGGCTTCTGTTAAACTGGAGGGCTCTCCTCGGCGGGTCAACAAAATGCCTGTCCCTGCTCCTGAGGTCCCAACTGTGGGGAAGGGGGTAGCAGGGACAATCCCGAGCTCGTCCTGGGGGTGACGGGGATCTGCCGCAGGCACGGCTGGGATTTCCAACCGGAGCCTGGAGGGATCAAACCGGACCTATGGGTTGTGCTGGAAGTTGGTTTAAAATGACCTTCCCTTCTCTTTTCCCCCGTTGCTCCGCAGCACTTTACCTGACTCTCCCCCGGATTCGGGATCAGAAGCGTATTCCCCTCAGCAGGTGAACGGTAAGTGCTTGAGAGAGAGAGAGAGAGAGAGGAGCCAGAGAGGGGGGATAATAATAATAATAATAATAATGATAATAATAATCATCATCCAAACCCCAAACCCAACATCCTCCCCCCTCTTTGTTCCGTGCAAGTGGTTGGCTCTGAAATCTTTATCAGACGGGAGAAAACAGGCGGCTGCAATACGTGGGGAGATTATCAGTTAGTAAATATCCCTAGACTTTCGCCTATTGTTCTGCTGCCGGTCTTTGCAAGGGGGGAGAGCGAGCGAGCGAGGGAACGGGAGAGAAGGCGAGGTGGGAATCCGCTTCTACGGGGAGAGATCGGCGGCGTGGCTTGTCCCCGGGCAGGGTGGGATGTGGAACCTCCGAACCTCCTCCTCCTCCTGCCCTCCGCCGAGGGAAAGGCGAGGAGCGTGAGCGCGTCCCGGACATGGAGCCCGGCTCCGGGAGACAGATATGAACCCGCCGGTCAGCAGTAAGTTCTTTCCCAGCCCTTCCCTCTCCTCCAGTGGGACCAGTTCATCTTGGGGGGGATCTTCTGCTCCCCCCTGCAATGAGCAGATAGAGCCGGGTCGCCCCACGTGCCGGCAGGGTCACTGCCGGACCTTTTCTGGCTCCTCCTGGGGAAGCCAGCGAGCGTTGGTTGGTTCCTCTGGTGACCTTCACTGCTCTTTGGTGGAAGAAACTCCTTGGGGAGGAAGGAAGGTTGCTTCTGGTCTCCCTTCCCCCTCGGCAGCAGCACCCTCTTCCCCAGGCTCCAGCCCAATCCCCACCAGGAACAGCGCCTGCTCTTTTCTTCTTTTTTTTTTTTTTTTTTTTTTTTTTTTTTTGATGGAAAAGAACAAGAGTTCTGTTTATCTTGCTAAAAAAAATCCCTGGAATTCCTCCTGGCCCTTCCTTAAATATAACAAAGAGGCCGGGTTGCTCAGCGCAGGAGAGAGCTGCTTTCACCTCTGCTTGGGGAGGAGAAGAGGCTCCGGAGAGCCCTCGGGAAGCAGCTCCTCCCTCCTGAGATTCCCAGACCTGGTCGTCCCTTGGAGCTGGGAGCACAGAGCATGAGTCCTGCATTTGGAAAATGCATCGTCCCCTGTCCCCACCCTGGTTAGAAGCCCGTGGACATTGCCGTGTGCTGTGGACAAGGTGGAGATGCAGCGTCTGCTGTGAGGACGTGTTCTCGGCCGCTCGTGCATGGGTTGTCCCTCAAAAGCTGCGCGAGGTCTCCCAGCTTGTGCCTGAGCCACCAGTGCCGAGGCTGACCGAGCTGCGGGGTCAGGACGTTCACTTAAGATGTTGTCAAGATGGGTTTCCGGCAGCGGCAACGCTGCCTTCTTGAGCTTTGGTAGTCTTTGCTCCCAGTTACGGGGGTGGAAGTTGAGCGCTGGTCAGGGTGGTGAGAGCAGAGGTGGGGAAAGGGGATGGTGTGCCCGATACCGCCACTACCCAGCTGAAAAGCAGAGGGATGCTCTGTCCCAGGGATGTCACCTCTCAGCCCTGGCTATTGCGTGAAGGCAAGGTCCTGATCTCCAAACTCCAGAGGATGGAGACCTCTCCTCCTCCTCGAAGCCCTGCTGCTTGGCTAGGCTGTCCTTGAGATGGCTCCAGAAGGCAGGCTGGCCCCGGAGCAGGACCCCGCCTGCGAGCATGGGCAGAGGATTCCAGTTCGATTTGCGCTGGAAAAGGGCACTGAGAGATCTCGGTGGGCAGCAGAAGGCCTTTGAGTGGAGCAGAACGGGTGGGTGGCCCTGCCCCGGCAGCCTGCAGTAGGAGGACTCAGCGTAAATATGTTTCGCTTCTCCAGACCTTGCAATGGGAGGAGTTTTCTGAGTCCTGGTCAAGCGCTTTGGCCTCATTAGTCAACCACTGACTGGTTGTTCCGAGACCAAAGTCCATCCAGCCCAGTGTGGGTGGCTCAAGCCTGGTTGGTGGCACCTGCTATGGGGAGCAACCTGGCCAAACCCAGCAGATCTCTTCCCTGCTATCCCCCTCCGTGTCCCCGTGGTCCATGACAGGCTTGGCCGGACCCTGGCTGTGTTTCCTCCCTCCTGCGATTTGCTGGTGCTTAAACATAATGGGATGTCCACAGCGGGGTGCAAAGAAGCTTTGTCTTACACCCCATGGCCAAGCGTCCGGGGATGCAGTCCCTCATTTCCGTGGGGACTTTGGTACCCCGTGGGGACACCTGAACGTGCAGCCTAAGGCGGACACACCTCCAGCAAAGGCTGCAAAAACAGATGAGCTTTGGCCTGTTGAAGAAAAGATGGGTGGAGGCTGGTTTGGTGGGGCTGGAGACCAGGCCGCGTGTCTCCCACGGGCAGGGAACGCCAGCGAGGAGCTCCTGTTCGGAGGCGGTGGCTCGAGCCGCACCGTTTCGTGACTGCCGGTTCCAGTTTCTCGTAGGTGATGTGCTTCGGGTGGGCATCAGCACCCGTCTCGCTACCAGGTTTTGACCAAACCTGTCCAAACGGGCTTTGTCGGCGCAGATGTGGTGCCCTGGATCCTGGGAAGGTCTCAGGAGGGTCACATGAGTTTAGCTGATTTTATTTTTTTTTTTTTGGTGGCGTTTAAAGGACCGTGCTGTCAGTCTCCTGAGCAAGCACGGGGTTTTGGAGCACGGTTGAGATCTTCTGGTTTAGTGCTAGGATGGAAGGGAAGGACTTCCATGCAGGAGAAATGGTGAACTTCCACATGAGGCTTCCGTTACCCGCTTCTCCAGGTACGGAGAACACCTCAAATTCCCACTCATCCACATCCAGGGCGTTCGCTCACATTTTCCTGGGAGATTTTCCTGGGAAAACTCGTAAACTCGTATTTTTCTCCGCCTGACGTCTTTGGCCTGCGCTGGTCTGAAACATGTTCTCTCACGTGTGAGATCTTGAGTGCTGAGATTTTTCCGTGCACCTATTTTCTTGCGTGGATCTGCTGACGGTCCGTCAGCTCGTTTCTCACACGTCTTGCGCGTGACCATCCTTTTCCTTTTCCTGTATTTTTTTTCTTTTTTCCACTGCGTTTCTTCGCTTGCAGAACCTCGCTGGGGAAAGGTTTGATTTTTGCGTGTTCCAGGTAAAAAGTTCCTTCTCTTTACACTTTTTTTCTCCTCTTCACGGCTTCTGCAGCGAGAACGGAGAAGCTGGAAGAAGTTGCAATTCGTCACACTCAGATCTTTGCCTTCCACTTGCCCACGGCACAAGCTCGCTCTTTGTTGAGGGTGCATTAAAGCCTTAAAAATAAGCTGCTGAAATGATGCCAGCGCTGACGATTCCCAGAAAGTTTGAGCGGGCGCTTAATCGTGTCGTTATGGCCCAGTTGCGATGAGAGCGGTGTTAGAACTTCCCCGGTGCGGTCACTGGTGCGCTCAGTTCTTCCGTGCTGTCGGCGCTGTCGTACAAAGTCCTAAATTCGGAGAAGACAGAAATCGTGTCCTGCTCTGTCTGAGATGAGCGCCGAGCCTGTTCAGGTCGCGCCAACGCGTCGGCTTTTCTCACCAGCGCGTGTGTTTTTCTTCAGTAAAATCGCTCAGATTGTTTCCTTTGGGCAAATGGCTGATTTCTAGTCATTCTCGAGGCGTGTTGGGTGAGAATCAACCACCTTGCTTTACTTCCCCCACTTTGCTTTTTGCTCTTAGCCTCCGGAAATGTTTCGGTTCTAGTTAAAGCCCTCGGCTGAGCGCTGTGCGTCGAGTTTATGGGCAGTTGGAGAAAGGGAGGTGGATTTGCGTGCCCCTCCGCCCACCGAGCGTTGCTTTTCATGGCGATATCGCCAAATCGACCCTAATCGTGGCAGGGCTTCGGTATCCGATTCCAAAGAGAGGTGGAAAAAGGTGGGATCTCATTTGAATGTCCCTTTTTGTTTATTTAAATGTAGAGATCAAAGTCTCCTTCTGGTTTAAATTTAAAAAAAAAAAAGAAAACCAAACAAGTAAGTGCCCCACCAGAAGTCCTCAGAGGTGATGCTGATGAGCTGGAGGTGTTGGGGTCATTCAGTTGTCCCTTCTTTTCTTTGGTTGTTCCATGCCTGTCTCTGCTCTCGTTGGAGAAGAGCACAACAAGTGTCCTTGCACGATGGTGCTCCAACACAATGATGAGTCTTCTTTGGTGCCTCTGGCCCAAGCTGGCTGTGGGCCTCCTGGAGACATCTCTCTGGTGGGACTGTAGAGAAGACCAAGCGACGCACCGCGCTCGGACCCCGAGCTCTCAGCTGACCCATGGGCTGAATGTGGCCCACAGCTACGAGGAGCTCTGGCATCATGAAGTGGTTCTTCTTTGCCACAGGAGCGTATTGTTGGGCACTTTCTTCAGGCCGTGCCCAGAACTGGTAAAATTCGGCAAAGTTCAGGTGCTTTCTCTCCAGCTCTGCATTTCCAGGCGCAGGCTTCAGACCCCGTTGCTGACCTTTGCCCGCAACTTGGGCTTTCTTGGTCCTCGCAGTTCCTCGGTGCTACAGGAATATTGTGGTTGACGGGTTTTCGATTCGAAGGGAAATACAAAGATGACACGAAAGGTGCTTGGGGAATCCTGAAGACGTGCTTTCCCCACAGAGCATCCACGCGAGGCACTAAGTTTAGCAAATATCGGGAACGTTTGTGAGCGTCTTCCCTCTTGTCCCTCAGCCTTGAGGAACTGGTTGCCCTTTGAGTTTCGGTTCTTCGAGCTTCAAGATGCTGGGCCTCGCCCGCTTCCTTTGTGCTTACCCCTTCCAGTCTCACCTCTTCTCAGAAGACGTACGGTACGAGACACCCAGTTTCGTAGTGTTGCGTGTCCCTTTATCCCCTGGCCAGCCAGAACCCTGCTGTGTCATCACTCTGGAGATACCGCTTGGACAGAGGGTGTCTGAAGTTGACAGCAACGGCCGCAGACATGAGAAGGGAAGCACTGCTGTGGCTCTCGTGCTGGGGAGACCTGGGGGTGTCTGTGGGGTGCTGGGGCCATTAAGGAACCTAGGAGGAGAAGTCAGTGCAGGGCAAGGTGACCATCGCGAGGCGGATGGGGTGGCTGTGGGGACACGGCCGTGCTGAGGCGAGGCAGCAGGGGCATGGAGGTACAGGTTCATGGAGATAAGCGTGGTTGGGATGGTTCACAGGGAGAACATCTGTGCTGGTCAGAGGCTTAGGACACGCAACGCGTGACCCTACCTGCTGGTCTAACCACTATCACTCTTTCGTTCAAGATCCTCACCTCCTCCGGACCATGACCCCCGAAAACATGTGCCACATGACTCCCCCTTCTCGCCTGGAGCATCCGCCGCCGCCGCCGCCCCCTCCACCTCCCCACCCCGGCCTCAGCGGGACATGTTCATGAAGGCTGAGCCCCTCATGCCGCCCTACGGCATCGGGCAGGGCATGGCGCCCGCCGACCTCCACCATGCCCAGCAGTCGCAGATGCTGCACCAGTTACTCCAGCAACATGGAGCAGAGTAAGGCCTCGGGGCTCTGGGGCTGTGCAGCGTTATTTGGGGAAGCGGGAGGGGGTGGGGGGAGGAGGGAATGGGAGGTTGGAGGCTCGCAGAACGCAAGAGCAAAATTATTGGGTTTAACTGCAAGTTGTGGTTGTGTGGGAGCGAGCTGGGGAGGCATCGAGGTGGAGATGTGGAGGTAGTCTGGAGGAGGACCACAGAGATGCCGCGAGGGCTGGTGCCCCTCTGCTGGGAGGACAGGCTGGGAGAGTTGGGGGGTTCAGCCTGGAGAAGAGAAGGCGAAAAAGGGGAGACCTCAGAGCCCCTTCCAGTGCCTAAAGGGGCTCCAGGAGAGCTGGGGAGGGACTTTTTACAAGGGCATGGAGTGATGGGATGAGGGGGAATGGGTTCAAACTGGAAGAGGGGAGATTTAGCTGAGATATCAGGAAGAAATTGTTGCCTGTGAGGGTGGTGATCCCCTGGGGCAGGTTGCCCCGAGAAGCTGTGGCTGCCCCATCCCTGGAGGTGTCCAAGGCCAGGTTGGACGGGGCTTGGAGCAACCTGGGCTGGTGGGAGGTGTCCCTGCCCAGGGCAGGGGGTGGGAACTAGATAGCCTTTAAGGTCCCTTCCAACTCTAACCATTCTATGAGATGGCCCAAAGTGTGGCGCAGGGTTCTGCAGCGCACGGCTCGGAGTTGGGCGGTGGGACCAGACAAGAGGAAAGCAAAGACGTGGCTCAGTGGACGGATGGCACAGAGCGTGGCGGTCACGGGGGTGGGTGGGAGAAGGTGGTTGGCGGTCCTGAAAGAGCCCGTGGCTCCCTGCGTTGAAGGTTTCGGTTTTTCTGTGGCATCCCAGCTTTTTCCTGGGGATGGGCTTGTGGGGCTGTTCCCTCCCCACCTCTTGCTTTTCCCGCTCAGCCTTTCCTCGCCCGCGGGTCTCTGCAGCCTCCCGGTGCACCCTGCCAAGAAGCGGAAACACTCCGAGTCCCCCCCCAACACCCTCAACGCACAGATGCTCAACGGGCTGATAAAGCAAGAGCCGGGTATGGGGACCGTGCCGCTCAACCCTGACAGAGTCCAAACTCCTCCCTGGCACCAGCCGGGACCGCTCTCACCAGGTAGGTAGGGTTTTTCCCCCCACCTCCCCAGTCCCTTTCTCCTTAATACCCCCAGTATGCAAACCCCGGGCACACCGCTGGGCCGGGCCGCTTGGGAGGAGAGCACGTGGCCACCGTAGGGCGCCAACCTTAGAGAAAAGAAGATTGAGGGGGGGATCTCATTAACGCTTACGAAGAGTTAAAGGGAGGGTGCCAGGGGGATGGGAGCAGTCTTTTCTCAGTGGTGCCCAGTGATAGGACGAGGGGTGACGGGCACAAGCTTGACCATAGGAAGTTTCATCTTAACATGAGGAGGAACTTCTTGACTTTGAGGGTGGCAGAGCAGTGGCACAGGCTGCCCAGAGAGGTGGGGGAGTCTCCCCCTCTGGAGCCATCCCAAACCCGCCTGGACGCCGTCCTGTGCCACTGCTTGAGGTGCCCCTGCTCTGCCGGGGGAGGTTGGACTGGATGATCTGCAGAGGTCCCTTCCAACCCTGACCATTCTGTGATTCTGGGTTCACCCCAACTCTCCCAGGAGGCTGAGCTCATCCTGACCCATATCTCATGCCCGTGACGGTGTCCCGGCAGTCAGGAGTGAAGCTTCAGGCTGGCCGCGCAACGCCGGTGGCTTCCTTCTGCTCTTACCCAGCTGGAGGCTCTGTCGGAGTGATTGACGTGGGTATTTTGCCCTCACCACAGGCCTGATTCAAGATAACGACAGCTTGAATGGCTCCTACCTGGATCCCAACTACCAGTCGATAAAGTGGCAGCCGCACCAGCAGAACAAGTGGGCGACTCTGTACGATGCCAACTACAAAGAACTGTGAGTAATTCATCCACCTTTGGAGAAAGTCAGATTCACCTCTCGTGTATCGGTGGCAACGTGGGGTCGAGGGAATCGTACTCCCAACACGGGACGGGGATCTTCTGGGCTTCCCCTCGTCCTCTCCCATCACCGGCTGATCTCTGCTCGCCTGCGCTGCGGTGGAGATACTCTCCCCGCTGTGCCGTTGCCATTGGGAAAGTTACTTCTCCGCACTTCTGCGGGGCTGATGGAGGGTTACGAAATGGGGCTGGCTCTGGAGGAGCCAGAAGCAGGCAGTTTGGTGGTGGCGGTGCA
>NW_009653257.1:168956-169372 GCF_000708025.1 Charadrius vociferus
TGCCGCGGAGGGTTGGATTGGCGAATCCAGCGGGGTTTGGACCAGCAGAGCCCGTTCCTCCTTGCCCGGCCTCACCGAGGACCTGGGTTTTAAAATAAGTATTAGGATTTCCTAGACAACGCATAGCACGGATGGCTGGAGGTAATCTAGAGCCACTTGAGCGCGGCTTGAGAGCAGCGTAGAGAGGAGCCGGAGGCGGCGGAGTGGGAGTGGTTGATGGGCAGAAGAAAAAAGGAGGAGAGAAAGAAAATAGAGGGGAAGGGGTTGAGGAAAGCCAGGAGGGGCAGCGAGGTGGCAGAGGGGTTGGGGTGGCCGAGGTGGGGGAGCAGAGAGTGGCTTTTGGGGGGTGGAGGTTGCGTGGGGCTGGGAGCTGGAAGGAGAAGCTGGGGCAGCGGAGGAGGGTGGAGGCAGCGGGG
>NW_009653257.1:169425-191390 GCF_000708025.1 Charadrius vociferus
CGGGCTTCCGCGACCCGCTCGCCGAGCAAACGACCCCCCCTCCTCCACCCCGTTTCCCCTCCTCCTCTCTCTGCCCGGCCAGGGGCTGGTCGGGGTCCTCTCGCTGGGGACACGCGGGAGGGGGTGCTCTGTTGGCCGCGATACCAAATAACCCAAGACGATCGTCACACCTCGCTTGGACGGTGCTCAGGACGGGGAGCCGAGGACCCCAGGCGAGGCCAGTCGTGGGGGAACTGGGACGTGCGAGCCCCAGCCCTCCCGCGCGCGCATCTCCTGCTCAGCCCAACCTTAGTCCTTGTGTCACCTTTCACGCGGACCTGGTGGTGATTGGGGCACGCTATGGGTTGTTCCCCTGCAGAGAAGTGGCTGTTGGAGATGGTTACTTCTTTGGTGACATGCTGTCACTCGCAAAGACACTCTTTAGGGCTGTTTCCCCAACCACAGCAGGAGAGGGGTAATTTGGGGAGGTGGTTCCTGCTGTTTTGCTGACGTGTTTCCATAAAGGAAGCATCTCCCACCTTCAGGTGGAATAGCAGCTACTTCTGGGGACTTGTGAGCAGCTCCGAAGTCCAGTCCTGCAGACCTGGCCGTGCTCTCCATCGTGGGTTTGCTTTTCTGTAGGTTGGGGAAGGGGGGAAGCTGACCATCTCTTGCTCAGCACACGCACACCGCAGTCCCCAATTCCTGCTTTCCCGCCCAGGGCAGTAGTCGCATCAGCTCCCACCTCCTCCGAGCACTGTCTGGACTCGTTATCTCTTATCACTTGATTTTCAACCAGGACCTGGGTGTCACTGGGCAGTTGTGACGCTGCCGTTTTCCCACCTGACAAAGCCACCTTCGGCTTTTGCTGCTGTTCTTGCTGCTCCCAGACTCTGTTTTTGTGCCAGTACTGCCTCCAGCTGTGAGCCTCAGTGTCTTTGCCCCATGACATGGAATCACAGAATCATAGACTGGTTTGGGTTGGAAGGGACCTTGAAGATCATCCAGTCCCACCCCCTGCCCTGGGCAGGGACACCTCCCACCAGCCCAGGTTGCTCCAAGCCCCGTCCAACCTGGCCTTGAACACCTCCAGGGATGGGGCAGCCACAGCTTCTTGGGGCAACCTGCCCCAGGGGATCACCACCCACACAGGAGAGAATTTTCTCCTAATATCTCATCTAAATCTCCCCTCTTCCAGTTTGAAGCCATTACCCCTCATCCTATCACTCCATACCCTTGTAAAAAGTCCCTCCCCAGATTTCTTGTAGGCCCCCTTCAGATACTGGAAGGGGCTCTGAGGTCTCCCCTTTTTTGCCTTCTCTTCTCCAGGCTGAACCCCCCCAACTCTCCCAGCCTGTCCTCCCAGCAGAGAGGCTCCAGCCCTCCCAGCATCTCCGGGGCCTCCTCTGGACCCCCTCTAACAGGTCCATGACCTTCTTGTGCTGAGGACTCCAAAACTGGACACAGTACTCCAGGTGGGGTCTCCCCAGAGCGCAGCAGAGGGGCAGAATCCCCTCCCGCGCCCTGCTGGCCACGTTTCTTTTGATGCAGCCCAGGATACGGTTGGCTTTCTGGCCTGTGATCGCACATCGGTGGCTCACGTTGAGCTTCAAAGGGACTCTGAGAAGTGGAGGTGTCAGGAGAAGTGGACCTCCCCCCGTTTTCTAACTCAGGCAACGCTTGGTCACAGCCTGTCAGTCCCTGGAGGGGCCTCTCCTCCACCATCGGTCTCCGCAGAGCTTTCGCTCTGCGGCAGAAGCGCAAACGACACCGCCAGTAGTCAGCAGGGTCCAAAGAGCTCTGCGCATCGCCGGAGTGGACCTTTCGCACGGCCTCGCTTTTCTCTTCCACACAATGAGTTCCTCCCTCACCTTCCCCTTCCATCACGCTGTTTACCCGCGCTGGGTAAACGGTCCCGCGGCCGAAACACGTCACGACTCTTTCAGCTTCTCACGGACCCTTTGCAGGTGTTACAGTCCCCGTTCCCAAGATTCGCCCCTACAAACTACACAATATTTTCTTCCGGGGCACAGAGACGTTGCCGGAGCGCCGCAAACCGCTGCTTTTGACTTCTCGCGTTCTTCGTGATCGGTGCTTGGGATCATAGAATCATGGAATGGTTTAGGTTGAAAAGGACCTTGAAGATCATCGAGTTCCACCCCCCCTGCCATGGGCAGGGCCACCTCCCACCAGCCCAGGTTGCTCCGAGCCCCGTCCAACCTGGCCTTGAACACCTCCAGGGATGGGGCCTCAACAACCTCTCTGGGCAACCTGTTCCAGTGCCTCACCACCCTCAGAATGAAAAATTTCTTCCTAATGTTTAATCTAAACCTGCCCTCTTCCAGTTTATAGCCATTCCTCCTCGTCCTATCACTACATGCCCCGGTAAAAAGTCCCTCCCCAGCTCTCCTGGAGCCCCTTTAGGTACTGGAAGGCAGCAATAAGATCTCCCCGGAACCTTCTCTTCTCCAGGCTGAACACCCCCAACTCTTTCAGCCTCTCAGGGATCGCTCGCCTAATATCTGCTTTTAGGATTTAGGGCGAAAGCCAGAGCGAACCTACTTCTGTGGCATTTAGGTCATCATCCCCTTGCGTAATGGATAAATTCCTTTTGACTGACTTCATGTAGATTTTAGGAACCCACGTGCGGTTTGTTGTGGCGCTGGATTTGGCCAGAATTAAGGGTTAAGGTCGAGGGTTGATCGATTGGTTTTTAGGTACGCCACTTTCCCTCCGTCGCGGTGGGTTTGAGGCCGGGTAGCTGTAGGAGAGCCCGTGCGAGCTGAACCTACATCTCTTTCGAAATGGAAGACCGCTTCGTGCTCCTGGTACGGCACTGCACCCGGATATATCTATGAGAAACACCGCAGGATCGATCTTCCTTCTTCTATAGCGGCATTTTTTAGGTTGACCAATCCAAGTTTTAGCAGGTAGGAGTCTCCTCCTTCTTCTCCGCCTTTTGGGTACGCTCAGCCAACGAGAGGGATCTGTGTCACTTAGAGATCCACGAGTGTTTCCACAATTTAGTTTCCTCTGAGATGATAAACCGAGGACTGGCCATTCCCGTTCTGGTTTCTGCTGGAAGTTCTCCTCCAGTTTGTATGTGCTCTTAAAGTTTCCTGCCCCAACAGGGAACGTAGAGGGTTGGGTTTTTTTTTTCCCCACTGTGATCCAGGTGCCCTCAGCCTATTCACAGCCCCAGGAATTCGAATCATCTGCATCACCTGAGTTTTTCCTACTCTCGTTCTTAAGAAAATGGACCCGAGTGCAGGTTAAGGAGGGAAACCAAGTTTTTGGGATGCCGTGAGCCCGTAGGAAGCCGTTCGGGTTCGTACCCCAGCACGGTGTTTCTCACTAGTCGAGAGCTTGTCGGTGTTTTAACGGCGATTGCTGCACACAGAGCAGCTCTGTGCCGTGGTGCAGGAAGACGATTGACTTCTCCAAAACCACCCCTGCGGGTCCACCCTGCTCGCAGCCTCCGGGGAGGGGGATTTTTCACCCTTTGTGGTGGTTCCTCCTGTTCTGCCTGAGAGAAAGCCATTCTGGTGGTTACTGCTGCATGGGAGAGATCCAGCTCTGCTGCTGCATCTAGGCAGGAGGACACCTTCCGTTGGGCTAGGGGAATAATGGCTTGGTCAGTAGTTTATTTAACCTATTTTTCATAGAATCATAGAATGGTTTAGGTTGGAAGGGACCTTAATAATCATCTAGTTCCAACCCCCCTGCCCTGGGCAGGGACACCTCCCACTAGACCAGTTTGCTTCAAGCCCCGTCCAACCTGGCCCTGAACACTTCTTGAATCGATCCAGAATAGTTTATGGTTGTGCCTGTGGATTTACGTGTAACGTTCCATGCTAAGTATCATCTTACAGGGCAAAAAATACTATCCAATTATATTCCATGCTCCTCCTCTTGCCCACACAAAATTGGGTCCCTCAGTAGTCTCTCTCTGCCAAGGGCAGGGCTGAAATATCTCAAAGTCCGTCACGTTTGGAGGTTGATCAGCTGAGAAGGAGAAGATTTTTCCAGATTTGAGGTATAGATGATGTGGTCTTTCTGCTGTGAATGAGCATCTTGCGGGGAGATGCTGAAACATGGCGGGATCTGGGAGTTTGAGATCCAAGAATCCGTGTCGACCAACGGTCCCACCTTGTCTCCCTGCACTGCTTTTGAGGGGGAACTCAAACTGCTGGGCTCTTGCCAGACTTCTGACAGGGTTTTACGTGTATTTTCAACTGTGCCCACCTGCTCTCTGATCTGCTCAGCAAGGGACGAGGGCTTCTCGGAACAAACCATGAAGCGCCGCCTCCTGAGAACAGGTCAAAGCTAGGTGGTCCCAAACTCAGAATCGTAGAATCGTCTAGGTTGGAAGGGACCTTGAAGGACATAGAGCCCAACCATCAACCGAACATTGCCAAAACCACCCTAAACCATGGCTTTGGCCAAGGACTTGCCAGTTTCTTGCAGAGGCTTCTTGAAGAGCTAAATGCAGTATTGTTAGTGCGAGTGGATGGTAAAGCTTAAGGAGACCTTCTCTTCCACCAGTTCCCGCTCGAGCTGCTCTCGGTGAAGGTTCTAGTAACCAACGCTGAAAGTTTTTTTTTGTTCCTCACAAGTTTCCTGCTGTGGTTTGGTGATGCTCAATAGCCCTGTGAGAACTTCTGCTGGCACCGTTCAAGCCCAGTTAACAGCTCTCTCTTCTTAGGCAGTGAGCGTAGCTGTCACATCGGAGCGTATTCCTATCTTGTGCCTGTGAATACGTGGAAAATTAATAATTAATGGCTCCTTCTCGGCCACTGCTGTGGCTCGATGAGATGGGAACGGCACGGGGTGGGGGGATGTGAACTCATTCTGCAGTTCCCAAGTAGCTTTTCTGCCTTCTAAGAGACCCGCACAGTGAATTTGGTTGTGTGAATGGCAACAGGTTGCCCATCCCCGCGCAGGTTGGAGCAGCCCTGCAGCTGCCAGGAGAAGCGCCAAGGGACGCCAGGCTCATACGTACTTCACGGGTTTGGTTTCGACACGGACTTCCTAGAAGTAGGCTGGATTGAGGAAAGGAAGGAAGGGAGGATTGCCGCGTGGATTCGCGTGGAGGTGCCTGGAGACGTGTGTCTTGGCTTGGTGGGCTGGTGTCTCAGGCTTTGCTGCTGCGGGCTGAGGAATCTACGTTGGTTGAGGGAAGCCGAAGTCTCTGGATTAGTTTTATTGATAGCATGTTTGTCCTCGGCCTTTTTGCACTGGTTTCGTGGTTTCGAACACGCTGAACCTTCAAAAGGGTTAGCTGGTTTCCAGCAGCGGTGTCGAAGAGGCCTGGAACCGGGCAGTTGGCTAATTTACTCCTGGGAGCAGGAGTCATTCATCTCCCTGACAGCGCGCTGTGATAAACGCCAGCAGGCTCCCTCCTCCCGCTCCCCCTTTGTTTACAGTTTGAGGTACGGCAGCTGGCGAAGGGTAGCGCAACGCTCAACAGAAACATCTCCGCGCTCAGCCCAGAGCCTCTCTGCCCTGACCCTGGGAACACGGCTGGTGCCGGTCTCTTCCCATCTAGCAAACTGGTGTTCTCCACGCGCTCTCCTCCGGAGCTCCGGGCTAAACCCGCGCTTTCAGACTCGCACTCCTTGGTTGGAAGAGATGTCCTTGTAAACAGCACCCAACCTGGCCTGCCTGCAGATCCTGGGTCTCACCAAGGGGATGGAGATGGTGTGGTGTGGTCCAGTCCTGCTGGATGGCTTTTGAGTTAGGTGACACGGTGTGTTGGCCCTGTTGGCCAACTTGGCTCATCCCGTGGTGATGGACCACTGAGGTCTCACTCTCTCATGCCTCCAGTGTATCTCAGGCAGCTGAATCATAGAATGGTTTAGGTTGGGAGGAATCTTAAAGATCATCTAGTTCCCACCCCCCTGCCATGGGCAGGGACATCTCCCACTAGACCAGGTTGCTCCAAGCCCCATCCAACCTGGCCTTGAGGGACCTGGCCTGAAGGGACAACAGATGGTGCTCAGCCGTGGATGTGCTGGTGGGGGGCGTTAGTCTGCGATGGCAGCGTGGTGCTGCTCAACTGGAGGTTCCTCCATCCTGGTGTTTGTATCCTGGAAGAGAAACCAAGCAGGGACCGCATGGCACTAGTGAGCGGTCCTCGAGTTGAGGGGCCTCCAGACATTATGTCTTAGGAGTGGTTGAGAAATTGGGGAAGGAAGGAGCATTAGGAACATCCTGAACATTAGGAAAGAATTTTTGACAGAAAGAGTGGTCGGGCACTGGAATAGGCTCCCAGGGAGGTGGTTGAGTCACCATCCCCGGATGTGTTTAAGAGCCGTTTAGATGTGGTGTTGGGGGATATGGTGTAGGGGAGAACTTTGTAGAGTAGGGTAGATGGTTGGACCCGACGATCCCAAGGGTCTCTTCCAACCTAGACAATTCTATGATTCTATGAAGGAGGAGAGAAATGGGGGAGATTTTTTTCTTCCGGAGAGGAAGCAACTGAGGCGTGCGAGCATCCCTCAGACAATCCTGCTCTCGGCCGCGGATCCCAATACGGTTCCCTTCTCAGCAGAGACACGGTTCTCCTCGCAGCGCCTTTCCCTTCGCTGTGCGCTTTAACGTGGGGGAGCGAGGGCGCTCCCTGCCCCTCTCGGTGCGGATGCCGGGGGTGGCTGTGGGGAGCTTCTAACCTCTCGCCCTCACTCGGATTGGGAGAAACCTCCTCTCCTCTCCTCCTGCCCTCCTCAGTCCTGCCTTAATCTGCTTTTGTCCGTTGAGGGCATTTTGGCTAAAATAATCCATTTGACCCCAGACCTTTTCCTCCTGACGCTTTGTCCTCTGACCCCACCAGCGTGGCTTTGGCTTTGTCAGCGACCGGTGTCATCCCTAACCCCGGGAACCACCTCTGCCTGGGGGTCTCCTGCCCTTCCTTCTCCTACCGCCCCGTTCCCGGCAGCCCCCCCATCCAGAGGGCACGTCCCAGGAGGGGCGCGCTGCCAACCCGCTGCCCGAGGACGGGGTCCGGGGTAGGGCGGTGGTGGCTCTAAGGTCCCCGTGGGTTAAGATGAAGGGGAGGACGGTATTTTATAAGTGCCCCTGGAATCCTTACGGTGCCTCGGGCGGTGATGACCCCCCCACCCTGTGGTGGTAGGGGAGTGGATTTGCTGCTTCCCGGTGGGATTTGCGACGCGGGAGTATGAAAGCAGCGGAATAGGAGATCCGGGGGACGCCCAGCCCTGTGCGCGCTGCAGTGGGGATGGCAGCGGGGAGCAGCTCCTCGGCTCGGCCGGAGGCGCTGGGCTGAAGGCAGAGGGTTTGGGAGACCCGTGGTCTCTCTGATACCTGGCAAGCGGCTTCTCCCGATCTCCCCCAGCGCAGAGATCCCACCTCGGGGGATGCGCCGGCCACAGCCGTCGGGAAGACTCAGAGCAAAGATGTCTCTGAGAAGGGGACTCTGGAGGGACCGGGCATCTCTAGAAGACAGAGGAAGGGCAGCCTGAGTGTCTCCCTTCTCTCAACACGTGTGTTGAGCAGCTATCAGTCGGAGTGACATGAACCAGAGCGTGTTTCGGAAGCATCCGTGGGTTGGAAGTTCCGTCAAACCCTCCTCTGCTTTCTTTGTTAAAACCAGTGGGGTGACTGGTGGATGCTGGGGGCGGAGGGAGGCAGCTCTGCAGGCGGAGGTGGGTCTGGGTGACAGCAGCTCCGGTACCCCTGGGATGAGCGCGGCGGGGGCCGGGACCCGCCCAAACCGCGACATCCCATCAAGAAGAGCCAGAGGGAGAAGTGGGGAGGTGAGGCTGGGAGGAGGGCGAGAGCGGAGGGGAATTCCTCTCGTGCTTCTGGGCTAAGGTAGTGCTCTGCTCCCACCGTCTGGTTTGTGTTCGGGGCACGGCACGGCAGCCCCGGCTCCCTCGGGTGCAAGAAATGAGTGTTTATTCGTGGCCATCCCAACATGATTCAGGGCTGCCTGGAAATTCCCGTGGGTTTCGTCCACGTTAACCCCTCAAGTGTGCGCGTGGGGAGAACGGCTTTCTGCCCAGAAGAAAGGAGACCGGGGGACACCAGGGGAGCAAGAGTGACCTTTCCCTATCTCCCGCTTCCCAAAGCCTGCTGATGTCTGCCTGGTCCGTCCCTGTCAGTCTGTCCACCCCCCGCTGTCCACCGCATCGCTCTGGGCAGTGTCCGTCCGTCTGTCTGTCTGAAGAACTGGAGGTGGAACTCAGAAGCGGTTTGTTTTTGTGGAAGAGCGCGCCGCGATTTTGAAGCCTGATGTCAAAGCCGAGGCTGAGCTCTCCTTTACCTCGTCCGTAGTTCTTTCATTACAAAGCAATGGGATTTGGGGGTTTCGATGGGGCGGTGGGACGAGAGGCATCTCCTTCACACCCCACACCCCCCAGCCCCGCATAGGGCAATCCGCGTCCCGGGGGCCCACCAGCCCAGCTCTGGGGGGTTTGGATGGTGAGAGAAAAGGGGACTTGCTGCAAAGGCCACATATTTCCCTTGTTCCTATGGTAACCAGCCCATTAAAGAGATGTAGATTAAACCTCCCCAGCTGGTGTGTGTTCATCGGGCAGCCAGGGCCCCCTCCTCCTCCTCCTCCTCCTCCTCCTCCTCCCCCTCTTCCTCTGGACCTGCCCATTGGAAGCTTTTCGCAGCAGGTGGTTATGATTTTGGGAGGAATCTGGCGGGCAGGAGGTACCGCCTGGTAGCAGGACCAGCGCAGGCGACGTCGGGAATGCGATGGGTGAAGCCAACGGAGGTGGGGGACCCCTCCCAACCCCCTGCTCCGAGGTCAGCCTGAGCTGTTTCTCCCAGGCAGAAGCGTTTGGGCAGGCTGTGGAGCTCCAGTGCGTGTTGAAGGCTAAGCTGCTGCACTTTTTAGGAGATGCTACCCAGTTGTGGCTCATATTTGTAAATGTGTATAGTATTAATACTACAGTGTAGCATCTAGAGGGGTGGTTGCCCCACCATCCTCATCAAACCACCGTCACAGGAACCACGTTCCTTCCCAGTTGAAGACCCACCTAAAGCAAAGCTTGCAGCTTCAAGGAGATGGGGACCTTCTCCGAGCTCTCATCCCTGCACGGCAGGATGGGTTGCTGCGTGGCAAGGTGTTGGGTTCAGCCAGTCAGCCCTGTGGGCACCCAAGAGCAGCACCAGTGCAGGGTGGGAGGGACAGCACCAGAAGCTGTCTCTTTTGCCCCAACATGACCCTCTGTCCCTTCCCATGTGCCTGCTGCGCCTCGGGATTATTTTGTGGTCGTACGTGTGGGTAGAGGTGGCCTTCACAGTCTATGGGGAGGTGGGACCGTTCACGACCCAGTGGCTGTTTGTGTGTGGTGGGACAAGGGGGTGAGCTGTTTGGTGAGGTGTCCACCGGTGGGGTGGTTCATGTGCATCCGTACCCCGGGACGTGGCCACGTACCGTGCCGTACGGACCCCTCCTTGCCTCTGCTCATGGGTGTTGCGGCTCATGGTCTTGGTTTGTGCGACACAGGACAGATTTCTCTTCTAATGCCCGGGAAAACTGCACTTTTAGAAGACTCGAGTGCCTGAATTGGTGAAAATATTCGCTGTAGAGCCAGCTGTGGTGTGCGGGTTTCAAGGTTTCGGTGTTTTTGAGCTCACCAGGTGTGGGGATGAGGAGGAGAGACCCGGACACTTGACCCAAGCTGGCCAGCAGGGTTATTTCATACCGCAAAGGTCACATTCAATATAAATTAAACAGTTTGCTGAGGAGTTCTCTCTCTCCCGTGATGGCTGCCACCCTGAGAACTCCTCGCCCCGGTGCCGCAGCCCTGAGCCCTTCCCTTCCTCCCGAAGCCGCAGCGCTGGCAGTGTCCCACATGGGCTGTCCCCTGCGGGGAGTGCACAGCTTCTACGGGTAGAAAGGGCTGAGTATAATCCTTGTGTATTTATATTGGTATTGGGATAATATTGGTTCTTTAGTGTTATTAATGTTAATTATTTCATCTTATTCTATTAAATCTGCTTATATTTCAGCCCTCGGCTTTCCTTGGTTTTCCCCGATTTCCCTGGGGGTGTGGGGAGGGGTACATCGGGTGAGAGAATAATTGTCTGAATGACAATAAATCGTTGTGGGTTCCTCAAACCATCACGCTCATCCTTCCCCCCGCCAGCGTCAGCCCCTCGGGGTGCGCACAGGGCTCCGGTCTAACGCCTGCCGCCTTTTCCACAGCCCGATGCTCACCTACCGCGTCGACGCCGACAAGGGGTTCAACTTCTCGGTGGGTGACGACGCCTTTGTGTGCCAGAAGAAGAATCACTTCCAGGTCACGGTCTACATCGGCATGCTTGGAGATCCCAAGTATGTGAAGACCCCCGAGGGCCTGAAACCCTTAGAGTGCTTCTACCTGAAGCTGCACGGAGTGAAGGCAAGCGGGAGCTAAGGGCCAGCAGCGAATCCAGCAGGGAGAAGGGGTGCCGGGCAGACGGTTGGGGATCAGGCAACACCACGTCTTCATGTGCTACATTGTAGGGAGAGTGCTGAAGGCCAGAACAAGGCAGATCTTGAAATATTAGTCCTAAGATGGACTGCCTGGGTGTCTTCAGGGCTGCCTCTCCCTCGCTTTTGGCTCCAGAGGTATATAGGGACTTTGGGGAGATCTTTTCAGCGTCAGCTGCCCCCCTTCCAATGGAGACACCCATGCTTGGACAATGACCGCACTCAGGTTGGGTGTCGTTAAGTCAGTTGTGCAGAGTGGAGGGCTGGGCAGAGAGCTGGCACGTGCTGGGGAGAAGGAGGTGGGAAGGGGAAGGTCTCAGCTTCCCGCTCTTTGTCACACCCCCAAATCTCTTCTCTCCAGCTGGAAGCCTTGAACCAGTCGATCAATATAGAGCAGTCGCAGTCCGACCGCAGCAAACGGCCCTTCAACCCTGTCACGTGAGTATGGCCCGGGGTGTAGAAGAGGGTCATAGAACAGAATCACAGAATCTTTTTGGTCGGAAGGGACCTTTCAGACCATCAAGTCCAACCGTCAACCCAACACTGCCAAGTTACCACTAAACCACATCCCTCAGCACCACGTCTACACATCTTTTAAATACCTCCAGGGATGGTGCTTCCACCGCTTCCCTGGGCAGCCTATGCCAGTGCTGGACAACCCTTTTGGTCAAGGAGTTTTCCCTAATACCCAATCTAAACCTCCTCTGGAGCAACTTGAGGCCTTTTCCTCTTGTCCTTGGTACTTACTTGGTACTTGGGACTTGGTACTTGGGAGAAGAGACCGACCTGCCCCTCTCTACGACCTCCTTTCAGGTAAAGAGCGAGAAGGTCTCCCCTCAGCCTCCTTTTCTCCAGGCTGAACGCCACCAGGTCCCTCAGCTGCTCCTCAAAGACTTGTGCTCTAGTGGGAAGTGCTACTGGGGAATAAACAATAGCAGGAGAAGACAGGGAAAGGGGCTGAGATGGAGGTCTCGGGATCGTACTGTGGGTGTCACACTTTCCAGTTTTCTCCAGTTTCCCACAGCAAAGTTCTCTCTTCACTTTGCCCACTGTGCGCAGTTCATAGACCCGCTTTGGTGGAGCACACCAGGAGATGGCCGTTCCCCAAAGAACCTCTTCTCCGGCGGTGTCCTCACTCGCTCCTCTCTTTTCCCTTCCCCAGGGTCAACCTGCCTCCGGAGCAGGTCACCAAGGTCACCGTGGGGCGGCTGCACTTCAGCGAGACCACAGCCAACAACATGCGGAAGAAAGGCAAACCCAACCCAGACCAGAGGTGAGGAGCGCAGGTGCCTTCTCCAAGTCCTTCTGAGCCCTCAAGGCCTGCGGATGCGCCAGTCCCCGGGTTGGGGAATGGGGTTGGAGGGAGGGGGACATGGGGAACAGGTCCTGAACTGGCTGTTCTTGTCTGTGTGAAGGAAAGGAGGTGTCTGCTGTGGCCACAAGAAGGTTCTCCCCAACTCTGAGGGGTTGGGGTCCCCCACAGCACAGGGAGAGGGGATGTGCCAAGCCCACCGTGACAGCTTGGTGCCTCGTCGGACTGGGCAGTTCCCCGTGGGGGATGGCACCCTGACCTCTCTCCGCTCTCCACAGGTATTTCATGCTCGTGGTGGCCTTGCAGGCACACGCGCAGAACCAGAACTACACGCTGGCAGCCCACATCTCCGAGCGCATCATCGTCCGAGTAAGTCCCTCTCTCCTCCCTCAGCCCCCTGCAGGTCCCCCGTAGTCCTTTGTTGGATCTCCTGGGCAATCCTCCTGCCTTCCTCTGGCTTTTCGGTGCTTTCCCCACTCAGCCCTTTCCCACCTTCTCCAGACTCTTTACTGGGTTCTGCCTCCAGCCTGTCCACACCTGCTTAATCAGAGCAGCCTCAGGGCGTGCAAGAACCTGGTGCGGGGTAGGGAAGGTGTCCCGTTCTCCCAAGGCTGGACCAGTGTCCAGGGTAGAGCTGTTGGGAGTGAGGGAACAGCGTTATTGGGACAAGTTATTTGTGTTTCATTCTGCCCCTCTGCTGCGCTCTGGGGAGACCCCCCTGCAGAGCTGCCTCCAGCCCTGGGGCCACCAACATAAGAAGGATGTGGACCTGTTGGAGCGGGGCCAGAGGAGGGCACGGAGATGCTGGGAGGGCTGGAGCCCCTCTGCTGGGAGGACAGGCTGGGAGAGTTGGGGGGGTTCAGCCTGGAGAAGAGAAGGCGAAAAAGGGGAGACCTCAGAGCCCGTTCCAGTGCCTAAAGGGGCTCCAGGAGAGCTGGGGGGGGACTCTGGATCAGGGAGGGGAGCCGTGGGACGAGGGGGAATGGTTTGACACTGAAAGAGCGGAGATTGAGATGAGATATCGGGAAGAAATTTTGCCCTGTGAGGGTGGTGAGCCCCTGGCTGTGGTTGCCCCAAGAAGCTGTGGCTGCCCCATCCCTGGAGGTGTTCAAGGCCAGGTTGGACGGGGCTTGGAGCAACCTGGGCTGGTGGGAGGTGGCCCTGCCCAGGGCAGGGGGGTGGAACTGGATGATCTTTAAGGTCCCTTCCAACCTAAACCATTCTATTATCGTATGATTCTGTGACTCTGCAGCGGGGACAAGACCTCCAGGTGTGGGAAGAGTGGGGACCTTCCCAGGGCAGCGCCTTTTGCCTGTGCGAAGGCGGTGGTGCTCAAATGCAGAGGAGCAGGAAGAGATGGGCACCATCCCCAGACTCTTCTGGAGCTCTGTTGGAGCCTTCGGCTCCGAGACATGAAGGCAGAGGGTTAAACACGAACAGAGGGACCTCAGAGTCTGCAGGCAAGTAAGTCCACGATGAATTAGGTAGTCTCCAAGGTGCCCAGCCCAGAACTGCAGGGAATTGCGGGCAGCCTGCTCTGCCCCGTCTCAACTTGCGTGTGGGTGACGGAACCATGGCAGCAGAGCAGAACCCCGGGATTTGGGATGCAGGAGCAACAGCCATGTCACTTATGGTCTCTTCTTGCTGTCCTCTGTGGTTCTGGTTGGGGTTTTTGGAACAGCTCTGATAGCTGAGATAACGGGCAGCTCAAGAAAGCGAGGATATTCCTGTAGGGAGAAGAACAGAGCGGGCAGAGAGGTTCCTGCAGAGAGATGCTTAGACATGGCCAGCAGATGAACGCCGAGGCCGCCTCTGCGGTCAGGGCAGGCCGGGATCTGTCCCCAGGGCTGGCGGTGGCTCCCTGCCCCTGCCGCTTCGCCTTGTGCCGCCGCGAAGCTCCGTCTCCCGCCTCCCCGGCCTTTCTTGTCTTCTGCTGGCTCTGCCCTGCCTGTCTGTCCGGCTCCCTGCTGTCCCTCCCGGGAGGCTGGAGCCACCACAGCTCAGCTTCGAGGCCTTCCTGGGGCTGTAGTCCAGCGGGCCGAAGAGGACACCCGTGCCGGGATCTCATGACCCGGGAGCGTTCATCCCAAAATCCCCCTCCTGCTTCTCAGGGTTCCTGGATGAACATGCCCCAGTTTCAGCCGAGATCTTCCCCGTCCTCGTTTCTCTTCTGGGCAACGATGACACTGCCGCGCCATCAGGGTGCTCCTGCTTCTGCCAAGCTTTGTTTCGCAGGTGTTTCCCACCCAACGCTACTGGGGACGGCACCGTCCAGGCCACCGCAGCAGCTTGGGGCTCTCTGATGTCCATCTGTTGCCCGTGGCCTCTCCTGCTCTACAGTCCCTCTGCACCGTGCGTGGAGGGGATGGGTCTGGGGGGGCTCTCCTGACATCCACACTCTCTCTCCATCTCGGAGCGCCTCTGCCCAGCAGCACCGCAGCGTTCCTCACCTTGGTTTTGCTCCTGCGGCTTCTCAGTCCCCGCTTTCCTGTCTCTCCGCAGGCTTCCAACCCTGGCCAGTTCGAGAGCGACAGCGACGTGCTCTGGCAGCGGGCGCAGCTCCCCGATACCGTTTTTCACCACGGCCGGGTTGGCATCAACACCGACCGCCCCGATGAAGCCCTCGTGGTCCACGGCAATGTGAAGGTCATGGGTTCGCTGATGCACCCTTCAGACGTCCGAGTGAAGGAGGACATCCAGGAGGTAAGAGCCGGGCAAACCGGGCTAGCTTTGGGGTGATCAGGGGTCTGAAGAGGCGTCGCAGAAGGTGTGAGCGTCCTTGTGAGCCTGTTTTAGCTGCCGATTTTGACACGGTCCTTACGGACAACCTGAGCTCCTGTTGACCAGATGGGAAGCGCCTTGTCCCGGTCTGTCCCAAACACAGCCTGTCCACCGTGTCTTAGGGAATAGCGACTCCTCCACTGTTAGCCAGAACTAGGGAACGCAGAGTTACGAACCTGGAAACGGGTGAGTATGTCACACAGCCCACTGGGACTTGCCAGAACCTGGGTGGGAGGCCCAGCTCTGCTCTGAAGTCCTCTCAGCTGGATGTGCTTGTCCAGAAAAGCTGGGTACCGTCACGTCTCGTATCTGTGAGGACTGCCCCGCGCCTGGTTGTGCGATGGGAATCGGTCTCCTCCTGGCTTCACTACCCGAGGAACGTGTCCAGTGACCAGAACTGGAGATCAACCCCAGTGCAAATGCTGTTTGTCCTCACGGCTGGTCTGAGCAGGGGTCGGGGCTGTCTGGTGAAGTTCTGTCTCGCAAAGATATTACCGTGAGCCATAGTGGGTTTTGCTGCTTGGAGTTGGAGTTATGGGAACTTAAGAAGTTCCAGTTCAAGAAGGACAGGGAACTGCTGGGGAGGGTCCAGCAAAGGGCTACGGAGATGAGGAGGGGACTGGAGCATCTCTCTGCTGAGGAAAGGCTGAGGGACGTGGGGCTGTTCAGTCTGGAGGAGAGAAGACTGAGGGGGATCTTATCAATGCTGATAAATCCTTCAAGGGAGGTGCCGGGGGAGAGTAACAGTCTGTTCCAGTGGTGCCCAGTGACAGGACAAGAGGGAACGGGCACAAAGGTGATCATAGGGAGTTCCATCTTCACATGAGGAGGGCCTTCTCTGCTGTGAGGGCGGCAGAGCAGTGGCACAGGCTGCCCAGAGAGGTGGGGGAGTCTCCCCCTCTGGAGCCATCCCAAACCCGCCTGGACGCCGTCCTGTGCCACTGCTGGAAGTGTCCCTGCTCTGGCAGGGGGTGGGATGGGGGAGCTCCAGAGGGTCCCTCCAACCCCCACCAGTCTGGGATTCAGTTAAGGAGCAACACCCCACTTAGGAGTTGCATGTGTCTGGTTTGTCCCAGGTGGACACCACAGAGCAGCTGAAGAGGATCTCCCGGATGCGGCTGGTGCACTACAACTACAAGCCCGAGTTTGCGGCCACGGTGGGCATTGACAACGCCTCCGAGACAGGTATGGGCCCCGGTTGACCTGCTCACGTCTGCAGCGCTGGACCTTACTTTCTGCCACCTCCGGCGGTGTTTTGTTCGTGGTGCCGAGCGGCACTGCCCTTCCTTTCCTGGCGGCTGTACCCGGCTCTGCCCTGGGGCGTGGGGTAGGAGAGAGGGGGCTTCTCACCACCTGAAGTTTAAGCATCTAATGAAATTCCCTCTTCCATGAGCGGGAGAGAAGATGGCGCTTCCCACAGGTGACTTAGAGGGCTTCTGCGATAAGGCTTCTCCAAGTACTCGCCGCTCTCCAGGGGTACAGCTACACGCTACAGCGGGGTGATGCACAGACTCCTGCCAACAACCGCGTGGACCGGAGGAAGAGCTGTGGCAGGAGGAGCCCTGCCCAAACCACCTTGACCCACTGTGCTGTTTCCACGCAGGTGTCATTGCTCAGGAGGTAAAGGAGATCCTCCCCGAGGCTGTGAAGGACACCGGAGACCTGGTCTTTTCCAATGGGAAAACTCTTGAGAACTTCCTGGTGGTGAACAAGGTTGGTGGTTGGAGGCAGGAGGGGCAGGGAGGCCGTTGAGACATGGCTCAAGGGAGTTGTGGAGCTGGAAATGGAAGAGGGGAAACTGCGATGCCTGGGAAATACTTCTAGGCCACCACCACCCATATAGAGTTCCAGACCTAGCTGGTCTTTCAGGTGTCAGAAGGAGCCCAGGGTGGACGGTTGGACATCTGCAGGGAGGAGTTAGTCAGGTGTTGGTGAAAGTTGGCAGCGTGTCCCTCAAGAAGGGCCCCTTGTTGGCAGCCTCCTGCAGGGAGGCCCTTAGTCATAATCTCTCCTTTCTAGATAAGATAAGGTGGTTATGTCAAGGTAACCCAGAGCACCTGGCTGCCTGACCTCTCCGTAACCTGTGGCCGCCTCTTCGCTGCTCTGGGCTTCGAGGGGACAACCTTCCATAGCACACATCAAGGGGACAGCCCTCCCAAAGCTGCCGTCTCTCTCTCTGCATCACTCTGTCCAGAGTAGGAATGGTCAGGACTGACCCTAGTGCCACGTTTCTCCTTCGTGGAAGCCGAGATCCCTCCAGTTACATCACCAGCGAGCGGTAGCTGCGAGCGTGACCTTTTCTGTCCCATCTGCAGGTGGCCAGGCCGTTGCTGGCCTTTGTTTCTGCCCACAGCCCTCTTCACAGAATCATAGAACTGTTGAGGTTGGAAGGGACCTTTAAGATCATCAAGTCCAACCATTAACCTAACCTGACAAAACCATGTCCCCGAGTACCGTGTCCACCCTTTTTTTTAAACACCTCCAGGGATGGGGAATCCACCACCTCCCTGGGCAGCCTGTTCCAATGTTTGATAACCCTTTTAGTGAAAAAAATTTTCCTAATATCCAATCTAAACCTCGCCTGGCATAACTTGAACCCATTTCCTCTCGTCCTATCTCCCACGGGCCGCAGCTCAGCATCAGGAGGTGGTGCTCGCTGTGGAAGGGCCCAGCGCGGCAAACTGCGTGGGCTGCTCTTGCTGAGCTCTCCAAAGAGGCATCTACTCGCTCCTACATATTCTCCGTGGTGTCCAAGAGCCTCTGAACACAGTAGACCAGCACGCCGATGAGATGTTTTGCCTCGGGGAGCTCCGTATGGGGCAGCGGAGTGGCAGAGCCCGAGGGTGGATGAGGGGCAGGGGTGAAACCACAGTAGGTGGGATGCTACAGTTGTGCCGAAGGGAGATGCTTGTGCTGGAACGTTCTGCCTTTACCAGAGGGGCTGCAGGGGGAAGGTTGCTCTCCAGAGGCTTCTGGATTTGAGCTCTCCGTTGGTCTGGATGACCTCAGGGATCCTGCACCAACATTTATTGTTTTGGTTGGGCTTGAAGAGGATATCATAGAATCATGGAATGGTTTGGGTTGGAAGGGACCTTGAAGACCAACCAGTCCCACCCGCTGCCCTGGGCAGGGACACCTCCCACCAGCCCAGGTCGCTCCAAGCCCCGTCCAACCTGGCCTTGAACACCTCCAGGGATGGAGTTTCCACAACTTCTGTGGGCAACCTGTCAAACCTCTCTCTCGTACTTGCATCCAGGGGCTGTAGAGATCTTTGAAGTGCCATGTTGGATGATCCCCTGCCCCCAGAGCTGGGCGTTGTGTACCCTCTCCCCTGGGACAGGCCATGGGAGAGCAATCAGGGCGGCCAGATCCATGGGAGCAGGAGTGCCTCCCCGTGCCAGGCCGCTCAGATTCCCAACCTGTTCCCTGGTAGGAGCGCATCTTCATGGAGAACGTGGGAGCCGTGAAGGAGCTGTGCAAACTGACGGACAACCTGGAGACCCGCATCGATGAGCTGGAGAGGTGGAGTCACAAGCTGGCCAAGCTCAAGCGGCTGGACAGCATGAAGTCAACCGTGAGCTCCGGGACGTTCAGGTACGGGGCGTGCTGAGGGCACGGGAGCCAGAAGGGATGTCTCCTTTTGGGACCAGACAGCCTTGGGTGACAGCTGGGTTTGGGAAAGGGGAGATGGGGGAGGAGTGGTGGGGTGTTGGCAGTTGGTCTGGGGTAGGTTCAAGGAGCCGAAATTGGTGAGACAGATCTGGCATACGCATACCACTTAGACCAGCCCCCAAAACCCTGGTGTGAAATTGTCTCCACGTTTCCTTAGCGTAAGCGAGCAGCTTTCTCAGGGCAAAGAGTTTCTCCTGCTTCCAACCTCATCGTACTGACCCTGCTCAGCTTGTGCAGGTTTTGGGGGCAGAATTCAGGCTCTTCGGGCGACGGACCAGCGCTGCGCCTACCCTTGAGCAGATGAAGTGATCAGGGTTTGGGACTCTCATGCCGGGCAGAGATGTCTCCCCTACCAGAGAACCGCATTTTCCCCGGGAATCCCTTTGATCGCCGTCCCTCTTTTCTCCTTGCAGCCAAACGGGAAGCCAGTTCAGCCGTGCGGGAAGCGTGCCCCACAAAAAGAGACCCCACAAAGTAGCCAACAAGGTAAAGGACCGCTCCCGAAGGAGCGCGGAGCTCCGCGGGGACAGGTGGCCTGTCTAAGCACGGGCATCTACATGGTTCTCCTGTGTTCCTTCCACATGCTGCGGAAGGAGAGGCCTTCTCTGCTCCCATTTCCATGATCTCTCCTTCTTTTTCGTCTGTACTAATGAAGGTGTTTCATGGCTTCTGCTCTACGGGGGTTCAGGGCTTGTGGGGGAGGAGGAAGAGAGCTTGGGGTGGGATTTGCGTGAGGACCAGAGCGGGAAGGAGCTGATCTTGGGGTTTGTTTTTTTTTTTTTCTCTTACAGTCACCGTCAGTCGTCCCAGAACAGGCCTGCATCAGCCAGCGCTTCCTGCAGGGCACCATCATTGCCCTGGTCATCATCATGGCCTTCAGGTGAGACCGCGCACCCGGCGGCTGCCGCTTCTCCGGCTCATGGGTTTGGCCCACGCCATCCGTGGGGTGTGGAGCGAGGGGCGCCGTGGACCTCCGGCTTCTTTCGTGGGCTGAAACCCCTCGGGAGCAGATCAGAACCTCACCCCGTGCCCGTCCTCAGCCTGTACCTCTCTTTTTCTTCCCAGTGTGGTGTCCATGTCCACGCTCTACGTGCTGAGCTTGCGCAGCGAAGAGGACCTCGTGGATATCGATGGGTAGGTACTTGTGGGCTGCGTGGGGAGGGGTGAGGTGACCGGGGGAGTCTGAAGCGTAAAAACCAGCCGTTGTGGGGTTGCTGAGCACGGTTCCAGTGAGTCAAGCTGCAAAAGCCAACCAAACGCATCCGTACGTCCGAGCGTGACGTCACTTAAATCATCTGGAGCGAGAAGTGAGGAGCAGAGAAGAAAAAGACAAGACGGTGCTGTTTGGCCGCTCAGGTGTCCACTCGCGGCCGGTCTGAAGGTTCTGCGGGCGCCTCTTCGGCTGTCGTCCCGCTGGTGGCAGTGGGGCAGGGCCAGGCCGTGCTAGGCAAGAGTCTTCCTCTGCCAACCGTGTCCTTAGCGTGGAGAGGACATTGAGGGACCGGCCCCAGCCCGGCAAGCGTGGGCACGGGCGGCCTGTGCCGGGCGCTCGGTTTTGGCACGCTTCGCTCCTTTGGGAGTTGGCGTTACCCGATAATGAGTCTCTTTTTCTCTCTCTCTCCTCTCCCTGTCCTGTTTCTCTCCCTCCTGTCCCGGTTACATCTCTCATCCAACCCGTTTCCTTTCCGCTTTCTCTTTAATTTTCCCATTCCCGTCTTCTCGTTTCCGTTATCTTCCGTATCCTCTTTCATTCCCCCATGTCCTCCTCATCTTCTCCCCCACCCTGCCTTTCCTTCCCGCCTCCCTTCGCTGTCCCGTAGCTCTTTCGCTGTGCCCACTGCCTGTCTCCTGGCCCTCTTTCGGCACGGGGGTCCCGGGGTCCCGGTCGCTCTATGCCCACGGTATGTTACTCTTTCATTATACTGTTATTTAATTGCCGCATCCCTTCTCTCAATTCCCCTTCTTTCTGCCATCTGCGCCGCAGAAGACCGAGAATCTTAAGCAAAAATGGAAAGCGAAAAGAAAAGGATGTACTCCAGCAAGTGGGACTCCAGGAGGAAGGAGCCTGGACCCCGTCAGGAAGGGGAAATTAGGATTAGGAGCTTGAAGGCCCAATTAATCAAAGGCTAAATAAAGGAATCGCACGCTACAGGTAGAGCAGGAGCAGACGGTGTGAAAGGAGCGGGGGGAGTGTGTAAAAAGGATGAAGACTTTGAAGAATTAGCCAAAAAGCTGTTCCCACCCTCTCTTTACGAGTGATTACCTTTATTGTGGAGGGTCACTCGCAAGTACAGGACAGTTTACTGTGCAAAAGGAGGACAGGAAAAAAAAAAAAACACCCTAAATTATTTCTTTTTGTGAGCCGTCGCCGCTGGGATTGTTTGGAAAGGTACTGACACGGGGAAAGGTGTCCCAGTTCCTCGTTAGGTACGGATCAGTTAATGGGATCTGTTAATGGGATCTGCGAGGCTGCGGCAAAGCACTTCCCTTAACAGACAAAGAGGTCCTACCTGTCCGCCAGCACCCTTGGGACCAATCCCTGCAGAAGGAGCGGCGGAAGGCACGATTAATTTGTTCTTTTAAGAACTCCACATCGGCGCGTTTCGCAGGAAGCTATTAAAAAAGAAAAAAGAAAAAAAAAAAAAAAAAAAGAGTAATTGCACGTGGGATGCAAGATAAAGCCGTGCGTGGAAAGCGTTGGCGAGGCAGTGAAGGAACATGAGGGACAGGGGCAGGATTTTGGCTGGGGTGAAGGTTAGCTCCAGAGGCTGGTGTCCACATTTCCTCCGGGAGACCGGCATCGCATCTCCTTTCACCAGAAAAAAAAAGAAAGAATAAGATAAGGGGGGTTGGAACTCGATGATCTTCAAGGTCCTTTCCAACCTAAACCATTCTATGAGTCTATGATAAGTCTCGCGGGTGACAAAGTGGTATTTTGAGTTCTCTAAATGAGCGAAAGCTCCGTTTACCTTTGAGAAACTTGGAGCGACGCTAAGGGGACGGGCGAGACGTGGGTACAGGACACGCAGAATGTGGGACAGATAAAACTGAACCGGGCAGGGTCTGGACAGGTAAGGTCTTGAACATCTCTGTTAGGAGCTCAGTAAAAATTCCTGCTCGGTGGAGACAGCTACAGCGCGTGAAGGGAAGAGCCGTGGTTCACCCCGTATCTCTGTAGGCGGTAGCTGGTGCCCTGAAGTGGTGTTGCTCCGGGCTCCTTGTGGAGACGTGGGAGAAAACCAGCACGAGGCAGCGGTTCCTCCCCTTTCACATCTGCCTGACCCTCGGGAGATGCCTGGGACGTCCTCAGCTCGGGTCTTGGTAGCTTCAGTGGAACACCTGAAGTTACACGGGATGAATCTGGGTGGGATTGTGTGTATTTCTGAAGGACAAGGTGAGGAACAGTCTGTCTCCGAGAGAAGGGGCACCTCCCTTAGGGAACGCTGAGTGCTTGGAGCCCGGTATGGCCTCATGTGTTGAGCCCCGAGCCCGTAAATCCACCCCGGGGATCGCTGTTGGAAACCAAGTCCACTGAGTAGACCCTGTTCCCCAGGGAGCATCGAGGGAGCATTGCTGGCGTCTTCTGAACCAGCTGGAACTTGTCCCTGCCGGACGTGGGACCGCCACACGATCTGCTGGGGCTTTTCCTCGCTTTCCTTCGCGGCTTGAGTGCACCTCTCCTGCTTCTCCTTTCCCAGATGGCTCTGCTCCCCCTCACCCTTGCGCTCTCCACCTCTGCCTTTGCTCCGCGTACCCGGTCCCGTCGCCCCG
>NW_009653257.1:191458-197093 GCF_000708025.1 Charadrius vociferus
GTGGGCGGCGGCGGGGGCGGGGGGCCGGGCAGCCGCGCGTGATGATGGGTTGCGGTGCAGGGTGAGGAACACGGCTGCTCCTCCATGCCAGTGCCTTACTGGGGGAGGTCTGTCTTCACGCTGGGAGGTCCTGGGGCTCTGGTTTTGTGGGAGGGGTGGCGGGGGCACTCGGTGCTGCTCCTGTTAGATGCCTCTCCACGTGGCCCCGCTGTTTGCCCTGCAGTCACAGAGGACACGCACGACTTAGTCTTCGGCTCCCCTGGTCACAGCGTGTTAGCCTGCTTCAGCCCGCCGTGTTTCTCCACCTGCTGCTCTGCTGCTCCCACCAATGTCTCCTCTGTTGCCCTCTCTGACACCAGTCCCACTCATGCCACTAACCGGACAGGTAAGTACCAGCCCGGGCACCCAGGAGGTGCTGGGACAACACCGTGGTCTGTCTCACCATCGCATCACCCCGTATCTCCATCCCCGTCTCGAGTCATACCTCTGCGCGTTCCGAAAAGGACGTGCCTCCTGCCCTTCCGAAGGTCCCTGGGTTCCTCCTCACCCGCTGCCTGGGTTGAGACCCGCTCCAGCGGGGCACAGCGGGACTGTCAGGATGAACAGCCACGTGGCGCGGGTCAGACATCCGTGATCCACGCTGCCAGGGGTACGGGGGGCCTGGAGGGTCCTGGGCACGAAGTCAGCAGAGGCTACGCCGGGCTGAGCAGCCATACAGAACCCCAGAGTGGTGGGGGTTGGAAGGGCCCTCTGGAGCTCCCCCATCCCACCCCCTGCCAGAGCAGGGGCACCTCCAGCAGTGGCACAGGACGGCGTCCAGGCGGGTTTGGGATGGCTCCAGAGGGGGAGACTCCCCCACCTCTCTGGGCAGCCTCTGCCACTGCTCTGCCACCCTCAAAGTCAAGAAGTTCCTCCTCATGTGAAGATGGAACTCCCTATGGTCACCTTTGTGCCCGTTCCCTCTTGTCCTGTCACTGGGCACCACTGGAACAGACTGTTCCCATCCCCCCGGCACCTCCCTTGAAGGATTTATCAGCATTGATAAGATCCCCCTCAGTCTTCTCTCCTCCAGACTGAACAGCCCCACGTCCCTCAGCCTTTCCTCAGCAGAGAGATGCTCCAGTCCCGTCCTCATCTCCGTAGCCCTTTGCTGGACCCTCCCCAGCAGTTCCCTGTCCTTCTTGACCCGGGGACGCCCAATACCTTCAGTCTGGCCTCGGTTTGCTTTGAGCAGGGATCGGACAGGGCAGGAGACGTCCTGCTGCGAGAATCCCACCAGTCCCTTCGGGCGCGGAGGCTGGGAAGCCTCAGCTGCTCATGGAAGGGGTGACACGGGACGTCAGGGGGTGACGTGGGGACAGGACAAAGGCAGAGCTGGTAGAGCGGGTCTCTCGGCGCTGGTCTCGGAGGTGGGGAGCGCCGCCGTCCTCCCTCTGCCTCTCACCACCACCTTTCTCTCCCTTTTCTCCGCAGACCAAAGTCAGACCTCACTCCTGCCGGTGACAAATATCAAAGCCAAATCCAGGGGCATCGCCGGGAAAGCCTCTTCCTACGCCAAGTGGCCAAAGACGCCTGACAGGTCTCAGAGCTTCGGCAGCCCCAATGCCAGCCCCTCCTCCCCCTTCACCCACAGCCAGGCCAAATCCAAGTACATCTCCAACCTCTCGCTCTCCCGCAGCAACTCCCCGCCGGGGCAGAGCCGGCAGCAGCGCAGCATCAAGCAGCCGGTGAGCGAGTGGCCCCGCACGGAGGATCCCGGCACGGATGGTAGGTAGATCCCGTCTTCTTCCCTCTTTGCAAGCGGCACCGTGGGTCTTGGCTTCTCTCCTGGGGTATCCTCAACCAGTTGGGTCTCATCCGGCCTGCGCAGCTCTCGCTGCGTCCCCGTTCTGCAGCTTGTTTGTCTCCAGTTCTCCCAGTGCAGCCAGATTCGGGAGGTTGCTTCAGCCCTGCCCGTCCTCCCCCGTGCTGCCCTACACTTTCTGGCCATATTAGCCAGTGGCTAGTTCCCTTCTGAGGCTGCCGTGGTGGCATCTCCATTCTTATAGAACCATAGGATGGTTTGGGTTGGAAGGGACCTTGAAGACCCTCCAGTCCCATCCCCTGCCCTGGGCAGGGACACCTCCCCCCAGCCCAGGTTGCTCCAAGCCCCGTCCAACCTGGCCTTGAACACCTCCAGGGATGGGGCAGCCACAGCTTCTCGGGGCAACCACAGCCAGGGGCTCACCACCCGAATCGTTAAAAAATGCCTGCCTTATGTCCGATCTAAATCTCCCCGCTTCCAGTTAAAACCATCTTACCCCCACCTCGGCTCCCTCAGCCATTTCTAAGTCAGCTCTAGAGGAAGAGATGCCCAGATTGGGTCGTGCCGGCAGCAGAGGGAAAGGAGTGTCGATGACGAGCCATTTTGGCGTAGTCTGGGACACCCCTTCTCCTGCCTCTCCGTGCCTGGACGTGGTGTTAGCGCAGTCTTGCAGCCGTCTGACCCCCTCTCTGATGCCGAAAGGTGGTCTCAGTGCCGGGCAGCCCTTCTCGCTCAGGTTCCCCCCGGCTGCCGTCCCTTTGCCGTTCCTAAATACCCTCTTCTCCCACCCGCAGGGCCAAGCCCAGCGCTGCGCTCCATCCGCATCACGGAGATCAACATGGCCATCCAGTCCCAGCACTGCGCAGCCGCCGACGCGTGCAGGTGAGCGAGGCGAAGCCGGCTGCCGGCGCTTTGGTGGGAGCTCCAGGGGAAGCAGCAGATGGGGCAGTTCCTGGAGCTTTGGACCATCATCTGCCATCGTCCCCCAAGACAGCCCCCGCTGCTCCTCGGGCCGCGGAGCTCAGAGCGCAGGAGGATGGCGTTCGGTGACGAGCTCCTCCTCGGGAGCCCTCCCCTCTGAAGTTTCAGCCCAACAGAGACTTTGGGTCCTCTCCTGGCCACCTCAGAGCCACCCGAAGCGCTGTGGTGAGGTCTAACCGCTCTCTCTGTGTCCCCAGGAGTGGAAACTTCACCTACCGCATCCCCATCAACCAGCTCACAGCAGCCAACACCAACCTGACCCTGGAGATGAAGTGAGTGGACAGGGCTCATCTCTTCGGCCTTTCGGTACCCCTGAAGGCAGGTGGACGCTGTGCCCTGTGGCCACGGTGTCTCCTACTTCAGCTGGGGAAGAGATGGCAGCGTCTTACTGTGTCTCGTCTCCCCAGCTCCTCCTCCGCTGTGTCCGTCTCCCTTTGCGGCCTTGTCTCCAGCGACCCCTGCCAGGATGCCGCGAGCACGAACAGCTCCACCGATGCCACAGACGCGCAGGTACGGCTCGGCGAGCCCACGTTTGTGTCATCCCAGCACGACGCCCATCCCTCCAGAAGGGACTACAGCAGCACAGGGGTTGCCGGAGGGAATTCGGGCTCAGCCATAGCCATGCTCTGCACTGACTAACGTCAACGACCCTCAGACACCCCTCCGACCCCACCGGGGAGGGGGTCTGTAGACCCGATACGTATGAAATCATCCCACCGCACCCCTCCGCGCGAGCCCCGGGGCTGTGGGGAGAAGACCAGGCTGTAAAGTGCCGGAACGCGTCCTCGTAAAATCCCTTCGGGGGCGTTTCGCGGGTCTGCGTTGCCCACAGCCTGCATCCCACCTTTCCTTGGCGAGGTTCCTCCTCCACTCGCCGGCGCAGGGCTGTGCGGGTCCTGGGAGAACATCTCCAGATGTTCAGCCCCCATCTCATCCTAGCTGCTCCCTTTGCTTCCCCAGGAAACAACGCACCGTTGGCCTCTCGTGATGATGTCTTTCCGGGAGTTCACCTACCACTTCAGAGTCGCACAGCCTGTGAGTACCAGCACCTGCTCCATCTTTCCTCTCGCCCGGGGCTGAGCCGACCCAGAGCCGTGCGACCGTGGCAGCTTTAGCGCCCCACGCCGCGCTGAGCGCCTTCCGCAGCCCCCTCCGGCGCGGCCGTTGCCTTCCAGCGTTGCGTGGGGCGCGCGGGTGTGATGTTTCTCTGCCCCCGGCACGTAACTCAGGCACATTCCCCCCCCTCCCCAACCTCAGAATACGCATCCTACCCGTCTTTAAGCTCTTTTTCTCGCTCTCCCGCAGGGCCGAGCCAACTGCAGCGCCGCTCCCGAGCAGATGGGACACCTTTTCACTGACTATTATTTTCAGTTTTACTGGCTCTGTGAGTGAGGGAGTGAGTCCTGGCAGCACCAGTGCCCTCTGGTCGGAGAGAGGAGGGGGACTGGTGACACTGGGGAGACTCCTGTACGCCCTCCCCCGCTAGCCCCCAGCCCCACCTTCCCACCCACCATCCGCCACGGGGGAACGCGGAGCCGGTTTGGTTGTGGCTGATGACACAGGCACTGGAAGCACAGCACACGCGGAACATAGGACCTAAGCCCCGGAAAACACAACCAAAGCCTTGTGGTATCTCCTGGGCTCACCTCGCACCCACTCCCACCATCCCCGACGGCTCTCTCCTCCCCTTACTGGGATGCTCGTGTCCCCCCGGGGCGCTTCTCCCTCCCTTTGCAACACTGGATTCGGAAGCATTACACTGGACTGAACGTGGACGGATCTGCCACATCCCGGCGCGCGGATGGGAGCTCCATCCTCTACTGGCCCAGCGCTCCCAGATGTGCCGCATGGGGTTCTTCACGACACTGGAATTGCTCAACACTGGAGCCCTCTCCGCGAGCCAAACGCTGGAGTTTGGCCCGGAAAGGGAGGCTGTGCCTGGACGTACTGGAAGTCGTACACTGGAGTCACTGTTCCTTCTGGTTGGGCCAGGGCCGTTCCCCGCAGCCCCGCTCCACACACCCCCGGAGACCCCAGAACCCACCGACGGACTGTCCTCTGCGGACAACGAGCGAAGGTGCAGCTTCAGCGTCTGTCCCCCTCCTCGCTGTACTCTTAACTTTCACCGTATCCAGGTCTGGATGGATAAACTCAAGAACTCCACTAAAAATGCTGCTGAGGCTGAGCCCGGGCCAAACCGCGTGGGGAGGGGGACACTTGCCACCAACTCGCCAACCAAAACTACCGCGAGTCACCTGAATTAAGCGTGGTGGAACCCGTTTGCTTTGGGTTTTGGGTTTGGTTGTTTTTGGGTTTTTTTTCCATTTGGCAGCAGCACGCGGCCTCTCGCAGCGCGTGCGTGGAGCCGCCTGGTCACCTCTCGAGTCAACGCAGCCACATCTGCCCAGATGTGCAGCAGAGAGACCACCGGCAAAGCCCGGTGCGCCCCACAGAGCACGGTTTGGGGACGCGTGCCGTGGCTTCCCTGCCCAACCCCTGGCTAACAAATCTCTGCCAGGCACTGAAGAGGCCGATCCTCTCCCACGACGGTGGGGACAGCAGCGCCCACGGGCCGTTGCCGTTCTCGGAAAGCAGTGATGTTGAGTGTATTTGGGGTATTTTACTGTTACAAGTTCTTAACTTGCTAAACTACTGAATTTTTGGGTTTTATTTTGTTTTTAAGCCGCATAAAAATGGGTCTCTTAATTCTGTTGAGCCACGTGCGTCTCGCGTAGGAAACCCAAAGCACTGCTAACGCCCCACGTTAAAGTTTCACCGCTCCGGCGGTGCTGGGACGCGTCAGACTGGCCGAGCAGCGCGCGTGTCCTCCTCCCCATCCCGCTCCAGCCC
>NW_009653257.1:197145-202118 GCF_000708025.1 Charadrius vociferus
CTCGTGTCTGAGATGGCATTTCTCGAAGGAAACCGCAGCAGCCGCCGCTGGGGAAGGGCGGTGAGGGGGAAACGCCACTCACCAGTCCCGAAGCACCGGAAAAATTGGCTTCGGAGAAGAGCACGCCTTGTCCCTTGCAGCCCCGACGCTGGACGTAGGCAACTCGAACCAAACTGGTTTGGGGAAACGGCGTCAGGCTCTGGCTGCTGCGTTTTCTTGCTTCCAGCGGAGCCGACGGAGATGATCTTTAAGGTCCCTTCCGTGATGCTGTGAGACAGATGCAGCGCTCCCCGTGCCAGCTGCAGGATGTCTCGTTAGCAGCCCCGAGGAGCGCGTGGCCGGTTCCGCTGCTCCGGAGAAACAAGCTGCAAAGACGTGGGGATTTTTTTGATTTTTTTTTTTTTATTATTATTTTTAAAATCCCGACAGAGAGAGATGGTTCCTGCCCACATCTCGTGGGACCCCACGCGGCCTTCTCTCCCCCAGTCGGGGCAGCAGTTTTATCTCCTGTCATCCATCTCGGAATTTCTGAGCTTGTGCCATCGAAGCAGCCTGTAATTCCTTGCGCCATCGCTAGGAGTTGGCGTCTCTGTCGCCGAAGACTGTTTGTAGGGCGGTTTCAAGGTCAGGTCTTCGTCCCCGCTATACGCCTACGGGGCAGCAAACACGTAACCGTACATGGGTGATGCCCTCCAGGTACTAAAACGCAGGGAAGCCCGGGGAGGCAGGAGCCAGGGGGTGAGCAGGGAACGCCGGACAGACGAGCAGGAGCGACGCTGGGGGACTCCCCGGCTTTTCCAGCGGGAAAGCAGGAGCTCCCACGGCGTTGGGAGGACCTCCACACAGGCAGGTCAGCCCCACGCTCAGCAGGATTCTCCATTTCTCCCTGCAACTGGGAAGGAATCCCTCCGGTGTAGCCGCTCAGCGCTCTTCCCTCCACCTGCCCTGAGCCTTTTTTTTTTTTTTCTCCTCTCTTTTTTTTTTTAACTTGGCCTTAAACTGAGAAGTTACTTTCTCGGCAGCTTTTATTCTCCACTTGGCAATCAGTGGCCAGGTCTGGCACGTCTTTTATTCAGGCGAGTGACGCCACGTGCTCTTTGACGTCTGCTCAGCTGCGAGGTAACCTTCTCAGACCTGCCGGTTTCCCTTCTGTTGTCAAACTGGGCTAAATGCCCGCCAGCTCCTGTAGCCCCTGAAGAGGTACCGGGGCGGCGTTCCGAGGGCCAGAGCCGAGAGCGCTGCCCACCATCACCACCACCCATCCACCCCCTCGCTGGTGGACCTGGCCGAGGTCAGCCGAGACCCACAAAGTATATATCTCACCCCGCTGCCGGGAAAGCCGCTCCTGGAGGGGAGGAATCAATCAAATCACTAGAAAACGCGCCACCAGCGGTGGCCCAAGAGGAGATGGAGTCTCTCAGGTGTCCCCTGCGACGCTTTGCCACCGGTTTTACGAGGGCCGCTGGCAAACCAAGTGCCTACGGGCTACGGAAACATCTCCAGTGCCTTTTTCTGCTAACGGGACTGCACAAGGGAACAGCGGTTTCCCCACACGTGCGGAAAATGCTGCGTGCCTCAAAACCGGTGGCCGGTTTAGCTTAAGGAGTGAGGTGAGGTGAGGTGAGGCAAGACCCGAAGCGCGAAGGCCGACCCTACCCACGGGCGGCTGCGTCACAGCAGAGCAGCACCGGGCTGACAGCAATCCCTGGGAGCAAAAGAGAAGAAGGATTCCGAGTGCGGTTTTTTAGCATCTTATATCACAAATAGTATCTTCTGTCTTAAAGTCTATCACGAAGCGTACGCCGGTTCCGCCAGCCGCTGCGCAGCGAGGCAGAAACGAGCTCCGAAGGGGGTTGTAATTATTAAAGGGTCACAGGATTGTTTCTAAGCCCGCGGAAAGAGCTGTTTGCATAGACTTCCCTCCCCCCCCACCCCCCAAAAAAAGGTGTCTCTGCCCTAACTGAAGCCGTGTTCCCCATCCCCAATCAGTAACGAGAGTTAACAATCAGGCCTTGCCCTGCGTGAGACGGAGGGAGCTCTGAGCCCGTGTCTCCAGCCGGACAGCTTGGGGAAAACCCCTCTCTTCCCGCTGGAAAGGAGACGCGTCATCTCTCCAGACCTTCTCGGCAGGAAGGAAGACAAGTGCTGAAACGAGGCCGCTTGCCAAAGTTGGGCTGTTTCGGAGTTTGTTTCAAAAGCAAATTCGCAAACATTCTGTCCTGCTGTTAAGAGCTTAAAGCCTGTAAATAGAGACGATGCCACCACTGCAAGAATTAAGGAAAAAAAAAAGAAAAAGGAAAAAAAAAAAAAAAAAAGCAAAGCACTAACTTGTTTGGTTTAAATGTTGCTGTCACAGCTTTAATCACTGTATATTGCCAGCAAGTTTGTAGAGTTGCATTCTTAGCAGGTATTATTGATTATCAGTTTTTATTTGCGGGGAACAAGCGTGGTTTCCCTCCTTTCTTTCTGATTTATATTTATATTTTGCTGAATTTGAGTGCTGAGTCTCTGGATTCCCCACTTTTTTTTTTTGTTGTTTGTTTGTTTGTTTTGTTTGGCTTATTTAGACTTTGTTTTATGCTGGAGGCAAATATGCCCATATAAATAAATATATAAATACTGCTTTGTATCCAAGGACGGCTCCTGGCGCGTTCTTCCCTTGCTGTGAAATAACAGTCCTTCCGTTCGGCAGCTGTAAAACTGCTTCCCGCAAACCAGAGGAACCCCCGTGTCATTAATCAGCGGGAGTTTCCAAATGTGCCCACGCAGGGTCCGGTCAGGGTGAGAAGAGCCCCAGCCTGCGGCTGCTCTCGGCTACGCCGCGTCCTTTCTGACAGGTATTAAAAAAAAAAAAGAAGAAAAAACTCTTGGCCTCAGAGGTCAGGGCCAGATCCAGAGTCATCCGGGAGTACCCGCAGAAGGGAAAGCTTCCTTCCCAAATGGGAAATCAGGGCTTTAAATCTTGAAGCCACCTGTTGAATTTCTCATTTGGAAATCTAACTGCTTTGAAAGCTGGGCTACAAATTCAAAGCCACCCATAAAAATACAGTTATGTTATAAATAAACTCCTCTTTTATAGGCAAAGCGCTTAATTCTCTACTGAACTGAAGGGCACATCCAGCTACGAGATTATTCCGTCCTGTACTTCTCAAACATTCCTCCCAAAACCTCGTTTCCCACAAACACAGCCTGCGTCGCCCACTGCGGTGCCACCAGACAGGCGTTGGTCCTGCTTTGCGTGCGAGAAGCCGCACCAACGCCTCACCCGGGAACCCCGGCCAGAAGCTGTTCTGCAGGCGCTGTTTCGCCCAGGCCAAACGGCACATCCATCCATCCACCCATCCATCCACCCAGCCGCGGACCTCAGGAGCACAGAGCCTGGCCGAAGAACGGGGCCGGGCAGTCCCATCAGCTCCATTTCTAGTGCAGGAGGTCCCCAAGGCGCCGCCAACGGTAAGCGAACCACCTCGGAGCGGTCCCTGCCTGTCACAGAACCTCACAAACCAAGCCAGACCAACTACCAAGCTGAAAACAGGATTGATCTTTACACGTTGGTGACAAAAATCAAACTAAAGTTTTACTCTAAACAAAACCGCTTTGAGACTCGTGACAAACATTAACAATCCGCAGGTTGAGGCTGTCGCTCGGGAGTTAATACTACACTGCCGGCTTAAGAATTCTTAAGGGTTATGGTCGATGACCCAAAATGCACATAATCACTCAACTAAACAAGATGAAGTCCCTCGATCTATACAGAAGATGAACCACGGGAGGCATCCCAACCCACAGGGAGCGCCCCCCAGCCGCAGACCCGCTGCTCTGAGGGAGCCCAACTCCAAATTTGACTCTCACGGGGCCCCGTTTACACCCAATTCGAATCCGACCTGTGGTGACAGATGCTCATGTAGCCCCCCCACTAGCCAAAGACCCAAACTGCTGCACCTTTCAACCAAAATGTCCACCACCGTGTGGGCGTAATGAGCAAAGTGGCGAGAAAATTTTGTCCGGTCTTCCTTAGGTTTTTGCAGGGTTTTGTCAGGCCTTACCTCATCCTCATCAGGGCTTTGAATGCCACACTTTTGGGCACACACAGCTGTGGAAATCTATGACAAACACAGGGCCCATTCATGGCACATAGATCTCTTGCCACTATCAAAGTGGTTTGGAAAAGCCGGGGTGGGAAGAAGAGCATCTAAAAGACAAACCATGAGTCAGATGCATCACAGAGGCAGTTTTATTCAGGTTGGCTTTGTTGGACGGGTGAAAGTCACTCAACAGGAGCACAGTCCATGTCTGACACGGGCTTTGTTGTCGAAGTATAAAAGAAATACAAAAAAGAGCTTCTACAGGGCTTCCCACCTAGAACCAAAGGAGAGATGAAGGAGGTTGGTGAGACAGCGTTCTGCAGGGCAGCACCGGGGCCGGACTCCCCTGCTACTAAAGCCACAGAGCAAGGGAAAATCCCCAGCACACATAATTCCCAACTGCCTCACACAGGGGACGAACCCCAGTTCTGCCAGATGTGCACAGGCAGGGAGCTGCTTTGCAGCTCAGAGTAGCTGCGATGCTTAAGCCCAAAGGCTGCTGCGGGGATGCCAGCACAGCCTTTTGCATATCCTAACTTTATCCCCGAAAACAAAGGTGGCTTTTGGCAAGAACAGCTGTCACAGGGCTACATTTCCACCCCAGCCCCCCGACGCGCACAGAGCGTCAGGCCCTCAGGGCACTTACAGCCGCAGGGATTCCCCGGGCGGTACCGGTGCTCCTCCGCCCCCACCTCAGACGTAGATACCGACCCACAGCAGCAGGAAGAGGACCCCGAAGCCCATGAAGAGCGAGGCCACCAGCGAGATCAACAGCTCCTTGTAGATGTCCCGCGTGTACTTGGTAGAAGTCACCTCGTAGCTGCAGCCCGGGGGGTTAAGGTGCTAACGGCGGCAGAGGAAGGTGAGGGAACACCCCCCACCCCCCAC
>NW_009653257.1:202878-223043 GCF_000708025.1 Charadrius vociferus
GATAGCGGCGGGCCCTGAGGAGGAGGGGTGAGAATGGCGGGTCGGGAGAGGCCGAGGGAGGAGGGGGATAACGGAAGGGGGGCAGGGAATGGCGTGCAGGGGCAGGGGGAAGTAGGAAGAGGGGTTAAAGGCAAGCGTGGAAAGGCTGTGGCTAGGAGAAGCGTAGTAGGTAGGGGGGTAATGGGGAAACAGGGAGCTGGGAATGGGGCCTGGATGGTTATAATGGTGGGGTGAGGGGACGGTGAGGTGTGGTGGGGAGAGGGGCTGGGTTGGGAGAGGCTGGCAGAGGAAGGGGGGATACTGGTGTGCTGGGGAGGCTGAGGTGGGGGCATAATGGTGGGTAGGGGGCTAACGGTGGGCTGAGGGAGGCTGAGGCTGGAAGCCAGCTAACAGCAGCCAGCGGAGGCTGCAACTCGTGGCATAATGGTTCACAGGGGATACAGCCACTTCCCTTTGGTCCCCCCTGCTTAGGTGGTACGCCACCCCCACACCCCAGCTGTTAACCCCCAGCACCGTGTGTGTGCAGAGGCTGATCCCAACATCCCCTTTTCTGTTCCCTAGGATGGGAATCCATGGCCTGGCCAAGCTCATTGCCGACGTGGCTCCTGGCGCCATCCGGGAGAATGACATCAAGTCTTACTTTGGCCGGAAGGTGGCTATAGATGCCTCCATGAGCATCTACCAGTTCCTGATCGCTGTGCGGCAGGGAGCTGAGGTCCTGCAGAACGAGGAGGGCGAAACCACGAGCCACCTGATGGGCATGTTCTACCGGACCATCCGTATGGTGGAGAATGGCATCAAGCCGGTTTATGTCTTTGACGGCAAGCCCCCGCAGCTGAAATCGGGGGAGCTGTCAAAGCGGACTGAGCGCCGGGCTGAGGCCGAGAAGCACCTGCAGGAGGCTCAGGAGGCCGGAGAGGAGGAGAACATTGAGAAGTACAGCAAGAGGCTGGTCAAGGTGACCCAGCAGCACACTGATGAGTGTAAGAAGTTACTAACACTGATGGGCATCCCCTACGTGGAGGCGCCGGGGGAGGCCGAAGCCAGCTGCGCTACCTTGGTAAAGGCTGGGAAGGTCTATGCGGCTGCCACAGAAGATATGGATTGCCTGACCTTCGGCAGTCCCGTACTGATGAGGCATCTCACTGCCAGCGAGACGAAGAAGCTGCCCATCCAGGAGTTTCACCTGAACCGTATTCTGCAGGATCTAGACCTGACCTGGGAACAGTTTGTGGATCTGTGCATCCTCCTGGGCTGTGACTACTGCGAGAGCATCCGCGGCATTGGGCCCAAACGTGCTATCGAGCTCATCAAGGAGCACAAAACCATTGAGAAGATCGTTCAGCAGATAGACACCAAGAAGTACCCTCTGCCTGAGAACTGGTTGCACAAAGAGGCCCAGAAGCTCTTTCTAGAGCCTGATGTGGTCAACCCCGACACCGTTGAGCTGAAATGGACCGAGCCAAACGAAGAGCAGCTCGTCCAGTTCATGTGCGGGGAGAAGCAGTTCAATGAAGAGCGGATCCGCAACGGGGTGAAGAGGCTGAGCAAAAGCCGGCAGGGCAGCACGCAGGGCCGGCTGGACGACTTCTTCAAGGTGACGGGCTCCATCACATCAGCCAAACGCAAAGAGCCGGAGACCAAGGGATCGGCCAAGAAGAAAGCCAAGACCAACAACGCCACAGCCGCAAAGGCCAAAAAGGGCAAATAGCCCGACTGGCCGACCACAAACCCCCATGATTGGTTTTTCTGCTCAAACAGGAATTTTAGGCTAATAACAAACGGTCGTCTTTCTGTCCTGCGTGTTAGTCCTAGGAAGGATGTTGCTAAAGCGCTTCCCACCAAGGCTAGGTTAGTGAATCAGATAAGCGCTGTTGACAAACACCCGCTATGCTTTAAGAAATAAAAAATTGACCAGCTAGAGAGTGAACTGTGTAGAAATGATAGAGGGATTTCTGCCTGCTGTCATCCATCCAAAAAAAGGTAGGTGCAAGCAGCAGAGGCTGAAGGAGAAACCGGGGAGACGTGAAGGGAAGGCAAGCTGGAGGTGGGAAGGAGACTTGCCATAATGAGGTGAACCTCTCCCTTTAATGAGGATTAGGTTCTTCCCTCCCTTATTGTAGTCGCTTTTCTTTGTTAAAAAAAAAAAAAGAAAAGTTGTAATCCCAATTCCAGCAAAGTTCTGGCCCGCTCCCAGTGCGTGAACCGAGGACAAGCTGAGCTGAGACTGCAGCTCTCCAAGCCTGAATTTTGCTGCTAGGTTCTGGTTTATGTTTAAAAAGAAAAATAACAATAAACCTAGTGTGGAAACCTGTTCACTCCCTGGTTGCCCGAGGCATCCTTCCGTGTTGTACACACACAGACAGGTCCCAGGCGAAGAAGACAAAAAGATAGTGCCTCTTCCCTGCCCCCCCCCCCCCCTTATTTTATTTTATTCTGTATTTTGCATAGTCTTTTCATCTTGTCAAAGCGATGTGCTGGGTTTGGTTTTGTTTTCAGAATAAAATTTATACACAAAGAGAGTGTTTCTCGTTCTCTGGAGAGGTGGCTTAAACTTTGTTGCTGAAGAAAAAAAAAAAAAAATTGCAGGTTTAGAGGGAGACGTATCAGCGACAACAGCCAACAAATCACACACAGGCCTGAATGCAGAAAATTCCAGTTTTAATCCTGGCATTAACGGTGACTTTTGGGGGCTTTGTAGACATCAAAGATCTGGCAAGTTATAAAATAAGAAGCTGGGCTTTTTCACAGGGGGTATTCCATTAGTGTTGCTAAAATAATCTCAATTTTTTAAGTCATTTTCTTAACTGTAGTGTGAAGAAGAGCAGCTGGTGCTGTGCACGGAGCTTCTGGAGTCGGACCTGCCCGCCTGCAGCGTGTCCTGCCTGGGGGAAGGGGCACCCGGAGCAGAGCATCCGAAATTTACAGGCCTGCTTCTCTGACCTGGTGGTTTTCACAGGATCTCGGCTTAGCCTCAGTCCCAAAAACCCTAAACTGGAGATGATTTGGCAAGAGGAAGCCCAGATGGCAGGCCAGAGCCGGTGCGCTTTGAGGTGGACATCCGTGCTCTCCAGCAGTGTCAGTGCCACTGTCGCCCATCCCATCTTGCTACTACCCAGAAAGCCGGGAAAGCGCTGTAAAAGGGAAAACCAGATTTTCAATCCCAATGTGCGGGGTGATGTTTTTATCCTTTCTGTACATTTATGTGTTTAACACGGCTTCTGCCCAGCAGTATTTCTGCTTTCAGCCCCGAATCCTCGTCACCTCTTGTCACTCTGAGCTTTTTCCCTTCAGCTGGAAAAAAAAACCCTCAGTTTAAGCAACTTGGAAACATCCTGTCGCTGCTTTGGCTTTCCCGATGGAGGAGCGGAGCCCAGGCTGTTTTCCCAGGAGGCTTTTAAGGTACAGCCTGGCTCTGCTGGGAGGTTTCGGTGTCCACCACATCCCACCCCCTCCGGCCTTCCTCTCCCTCCTCCCCTGCCTTCCCCCTCCACCCCCGTTACCTTCCATCCAGATTTACTCAGTCACCGCGTCGCTAAGGTCCATTTATCCTTAACCGATACTCACTTGGAAGTAGTTTACTCAGATTTCGGTACTTGTGTTATTTCCTCTTAAAGTGCAGTAAAGACAAACTGTGGTTCCTCGGTGCATATTCGCTCCAGTGTTTCAATCCGCCCTTTGTCTTAACAGGAGCTTCTTAATTAAATAATCCGGGTTTATCGGTGAGTACCTCCATTGTGACCACGTGGAAAGGTAACAGTGAAATGGTTTTGTGGTGAAAGAATGAAAGATGATTAAAAAAAAAAAAATAAATTTGGAAGTAAGAGTCAGGCAAATGCGTATAGCGAGGAAGTAAATGAAGTCATCATCAAGACAGAGAAACTGCAAACTTCCTCGCTGCCCCTGGTCTCCATCACTGGTGGTGGAGTCCTTCGTATTGCCCACTTCTTGCTGACCTGGTTAGGATTTAGCTCATCACGTCAGCTTGAGAAATCAGGTTTTTCGAAGTCCGAGCCGTAAAATCAGTCACACCTGTAGGGAGAGAACACCATTCACGTGCGCGTTTGACTTTGGTTACAGCGCTCACTCTTTCAGCTGCCTTAAACCATATCGTTTAAGCGAAGCTTCAAACTTGCGCGGTCCAAACAGGAGACTACATTCCGAATTCCAGCATCCCGTTCACCGTTATTTAGCACCTCGTGTGGCCTCTTTCCACCTGTGGCTCAGCACGGATGAAAACTCCCTCTCCTCCTGAGCAAAGAAAGGTTAACGAGCCCCGCACCGTTCACTGGAGGGGCATCAGGACCCAAGTCCAAACTTCGTTAGAGTGTTTCTAACGATCCCTCCGTGAAGCTCTTTGCTCAGCTGTGATTTACTGCAGGGATTTTAATCGATGAGGGCCAAAGGAGTAAATAAACCCAGAAGCCGTCCCTGCCAAGTCCTTCGGGACAACGTCGTCACCCGCTCAGGACAAAAGGCGGGTGCCACCACCCTCCCTCCTTGCGGACGGAGCTGCCGCGTTCCTCGGTCTCACGTCCGAGCGTCCGTCCCCCCCCGCCCCGCAAACTGGCGCCCCCCTCCTCCTGTCGCCTCAGGGTCCTTCGAGGAATGGAGGAAAACGGCTCTCCTGTCTCCTTTCTGCCACGGGACGAGGCACGCGTCCTGTGATCAGAGAGACGCGACCAGACGCCGGGTAAGGACGTGGTGTGATGCAGGAACGCAGGGCTGTAGGCTCGGGCTTCGAAGGTAGAGTAAAATTAAACCCCTCAGCCTTCAGATTTACCAATTCAGGGCAAAAACTCATTAGCAAAATACACCCGAGCTGTATATTTTCCATATGTCTGAATTTCTAGGCGTCATCTTCAGGCTTTCTAAGCACGTGTCACCATGTTATTGTAATAAAACATTTGAAAAGCTGCTTTTCTGCCCTGAATGCACTCGAGCGATCAGGGAAGACCGCTGGAAGGCGAGAGCAGGACCGCGCTGCGGAGCTACACGGGAGCCGGGGAGCCTTACGCGGCTTTCCACGAGGAAACCGTTGAGATTTTTCTCTGGGAAGAATAAAAAAAACGCTCCGCCGAGCCTCGAGCAACCTTCTGCCCGTGCTGCGATACCATTCCTCGTTTGCAGAAGGCGAGAGCTGGGTCCCAGCAGTGGGGCTGGCTGGGCTTTTTTTATATAAAGATGTTTGAGTGTTCTCAAAAAAAAAAAAAAAAAAAGAAAGAAAAGCCAAACAACCCCAAAACAACCAATGTTCATTTAGTGGAAGGGAAAAGCAGCTGCAGCCAAAACCTAGAAACGTCCTACCAGCTCTTTCTGGTTACGTTAGAACCTCATAAATACCTGTAAAGATGGAACGCCTTCGCCGATGCTCTGGCGCGTGGGCAAAACTGCCGGGCATCGCCCACCGCCTCCTTCCCCGCGCCAGGACGGCGTGCGGCGCGAGAAACCTCATCCTGCCCCGTTTCCTGGGGAGTAAAGCGCCTTTTTCCCACCCCCAGGTACCACGCCATCGCCTGTCCTCCTTCTCCTTCACCTTACCTTCACCACCAGGGTTTTGGGGTTTTTTTTTCCCCCCCTTACGTTTTCTGTTCTAAACAAATATTCCCACCGCTGTTTGTCGCGCCAATGTCATAGTTAATTAATACCAGCGCCGCTCTTTATACCAGGAACACATCATTCAAGCGCAGCGAGGATTCCCAACATCTGCTGCGCCCCACTAGGATGAGCAGGTAACTGGCACCGGAGGGGTTTGATCTAAAAAAAAAAAAAAAAAAAATAATAAAAAAAATAAAATAGTGCCTTCAAGGTGTTTACGTGGTTTGAAATGGAAAAATCCCAAATTCCTCGCAAATCCGGCTCACTGCTTTCTATCACGTATAGAACATGTCATTTCTTAGTCCCGCGATTGTGAGGAGCAGCCTGAAAACACCTTCCTTCCCCACCGCGAGCGGAGAGAAACACGTAAATAATCATCGAGCTGGAGCAGATAGAAATTAAGCGTAGTAAAACCCCTTTTTCACTGCGATTTGCCACCCCGGGAGGGAATAGTTCCCCTCGGTGCTGGGACCCGACCGAGAGCATCGGCAGAAACGTGGCAGCTCAGCCTATTTTTGCTGTGTGTTTACATCTAAATTATATTATTTTTATATATATGTGTGTGTAAATATATCTTATTTATATGTAAATAATAATTGCGCTGGATAAAAAGAAAATCAAGCGTAACAAAACCCTCTCGTGGGGTAAACGAAGCGCGTTCCCCTTTTCTGCCTCCTATGCCGATGAAACGAGGGGAAGTTTGCAAATTCCTCGCCCCTTCTCCAGCTTTCAAATCATTCACTTTTGGGGTTATTTAAAAAAAAAAAAACAACAAAAAAACAGGAAAACCTAATTATTTTCTTAAATTCAGCCTCCTGATTAAAGAGAGTAAAGACAAAACGCAACTTCTGGTGGGTTTGGGGTGAGTTGCTCTGCCTGCGAGGATTTGCTGAGAACTGAAGCCCGGTTAGATGTCATCTCAAACATCAAAGCTTTGTACTGGTAATTATTAGGCTGACGGCGGTCCTGCTGACGGCAGCGCCTCGTGCGGGCTGTGCCGCTGCCTTTTCCTCTTCACTCGGTTTCTCCTCCTCCCGACAGGCGCGCGGCGCTGTGAGGTGCGGCAGGATGGCTGGAGGCAATCACACCCCCGTCACCCAGTTCGTCCTCCTGGGCCTGACCAGCGAGCCAAAGCTGCAGGCTCCTCTCTTCGTCATCTTCCTCCTGATTTACCTCGTCACCGTGGCGGGCAACCTCGGGCTGATCACCTTGATCAAGACAAACCCCCGGCTCCACACTCCCATGTACTTCTTCCTCTGCAATCTCTCGGTCGTTGATCTTTGCTACTCCTCCGTCTTTTCTCCGAAGCTGCTTATCGGCTTCTTGGTGGAAAAGAAAACCATTTCGTACCCCGCCTGCTTTGCCCAGCATTTCTTTTTCCTTCTCTTTGTGACCACAGAGGTGTTCTTGCTGGCTGTGATGGCATACGACCGCTACGCGGCCATCTGCAACCCGCTGCTCTACGCCACCGCCATGCCCCAGAGGGTCTGCGTTCAGCTGGTGGCCGGCTCGTACGTCGGGGGGGTCTTGAACTCCCTCATCCAAACCTGTTGCTTGCTGCCCTTGCCTTTTTGTGGCCCCAATGTCATCAACCATTACTTCTGCGACACTAACCCTCTGCTGAAACTTACCTGCTCCGATGACCGCCTCAACGAGCTTTTGCTTGTAGCCTTCAACGGGACCATTTCCATGTCCGTCCTCTTCATCATCATCATCTCCTACGTGTACATCCTCTTCTCCATCCTGAGGATTAGGTCTGCCGAAGGCAGGCACAAAGCCTTCTCCACCTGCGCCTCCCACCTCCTCACCGTTACCTTGTTCTACGTGCCCGCGGGACTGAGCCACATGCAACCGGGCGCCAGGTACTCACTAGAGATGGAGAAGGTCACCGCCATCTTCTATACCCTCCTCGTCCCTATGCTCAACCCGCTCATCTACAGCTTGAGGAACAAGGAGGTGAAGGACGCGCTGAGGAAAGCGACAGCAAATAACGTTTTTGGGAGTTGCCTGCTGACCAAACTGACCCCGGGCAGTAGATAAAACTCCTGCTGCCTCCCTTTTTGATGGGCTTTATGTCATCTCTCCGCCTTTCTTTGCAGGAGCGGGTACAGCGCATTTTAACCACGCTTTAAAATCTGCAGAGACTCCATGTTCACAAACGCAACCTACCGTCATGATAAATATTTCCTTGACATTTCTTGGTTTTGTTTATTTTATTTATTTTTTTTTTCTGTGAAGTGATGTAACATCATAAGAGGTGGTAAAAATAAGCTCCTAAGGCATTTCCCTCGTAAGCTTCGCTTCTCAAGAAGTTGCACCGATTCAAGCGGTGATTCCTCCGGAGGCACCTTCAAGGAGGAGCGGAAGCTTTTGGTGAGGTATATCCAAAAATACACACCTCACTTTGGGCTAACTACAAGGAAAAAAAAAATAAAAAAATATAAAACTCATTTGCTTCCAGGGGGACGTGCCCTGGAACGTCGGGAAAGGGAGGAGAAGCGGAGAGCACTGAGCTGCCGGGGGGTGAGCACGGTGATCCAGCGCCGGGAAGATGCTAAGTCATTGTGTGACCAGAGCATCACAGCCTGGAGGCAGCACAGTTGTGTCCGTGCTGAAACACAAACAAACGCGCGCGCTCACGGCTGTGCTGCCTCCAGACCTGGAGGGGACCTTTTATCCCCGGGGAATGAAAGCTCCGGCTTGTCTCTGCCCGTACCCGAGAGCATCGCAGCGCTCCCAGCCACCCACCTGGGTCTCATCCTACACCGTCCTCCCTACGGCCGTAAGACCATGGGCCATAAGGGCCCCGGAGACGCCGCGAGGGCTGGAGCCCCTCTGCTGGGAGGACAGGCTGGGAGAGTTGGGGGGGTTCAGCCTGGAGAAGAGAAGGCGAAAAAGGGGAGACCTCAGAGCCCCTTCCAGTGCCTAAAGGGGCTCCAGGAGAGCTGGGGAGGGACTCTGGATCAGGGAGGGGAGCAATGGGGTGAGGGGGAATGGTTTAAGCTGCAAGAGAGGAGATTTAGATTAGACATTAGGAAGAAATTGTTTCCTGTGCGGGTGGTGGGGTGGTGAGCCCCTGGCTGTGGTTGCCCCGAGAAGCTGTGGCTGCCCCATCCCTGGAGGTGTTCAAGGCCAGGTTGGACGGGGCTTGGAGCAACCTGGGCTGGTGGGAGGTGTCCCTGCCCAGGGCAGGGGGGGTGGAACTGGATGATCTTTAAGGTCCCTTCCAACCTAAACCATTCTATGACTCTAACTCAGCCAGATTCACTGAGTGGGAGAGAAACGGGCTTCCTCTGCCCTGCATGTCCCATCTGCTTTAGGAAGACCAGGAGTGATACTTCTCCCTATCGGCAAAGAGTTCAGGCTGACTGAATGTACCTGGCTGCGGAGAAGTATTTTTTTTCCTCCCCCTATTTTCTCGTCGTGGGGCAGCTGTGAATGGTATTTCCTCCCAGCCGACCCCGGCACTGCTGAGAAGGTGACGCAGAGGGATGTGGCAGAACTTCATGTTCTCCAAAGCCAAGATGACCGACTGCAACCTGTTAGAGACCTTGAGCAATGATGGCTGGGATGCCCGGTCTCCATGGAGAGAAAGGGCAGGGGGGGGTCATCTGTCCCATCATGTTAATTTGCACATGACTGTGTCTGAATTAGTCTGGAAATTGGTTTTTTCATAACTAGAATAAAAGATAAACACTCCTCTCATGATTTCTTGTAGATGGCCATAGAAATCACAACCTAAACACACCCACTGCGTTGTTACACCAATAATCCAAGCTGCTTTTTTTTTTTTTTGGCTCAGCTATAAGAGTCTACACTGTGGGTACACAATATAGAATAAAATAAAACCCACCAGGAGGGTGGGCAGAGGCCATTTTCCTTAAGAGACAGCCAGAGGAAGGGTGGGAAGGAGGTCATTATAACACTCACCGTTCATAGCAGCCGTCTTTATCCTCAGCTCGGACACCAGAGGGTCTTGTCTGACATAAAGAGATGTTCATGCTCTTTGCATGATGCAACGTGGCCGAGGGAGCGGCGAGGACCAGTTACTCCCCCAAGGGAAGGCAAACTGGGAGCTGAAGGTGGCCACGATGTGGGGTGGGCAACAGCCTCACCCGCAGGGGATGGCCCCACAGCGCCCCAGCAGAGCAGCAACGACCAGGACCAGGACCAGGACCAGGACCAGGACCAGGACCAGGACCAGGACCAGGACCAGGACCAGGACCAGGACCAGGACCAGGACCATCTCTGAAAGCAGCTAAACACCTGGTTCTGAGCTTAAATAGTGGCCCGAGCCCTGGGCAGAGGGTGTGGGTGGAGGCCCCAGGTGGGGCTGGCCATGGCAATTACCCTGGTTGCACTCTGTGAGGTCTCAGGGAGAGAGGAACTGGTTTTTTTCCCCATCCAGTGCCCCAAACACAGCTACCGCACCACATCCAGCCTCCTCCGATGTATCCCTACCCACGGAAGATGGAAGGACGGAGCAGAAAGGAGTGATGAGCTCCTTTGCTGCGTGTTAACAATTTTCATCCCTCCTTCTGAATAATGCCAAGTAAGGCACTTCAGATGTCCCGCGCTCTGTTTCTTGGGGAAATTGTCCAAACACCTCTACTTTTCAGCAAAAATCCTTCCGAAACTTTGATTAAAGGCATTTTAGCCTTTTAGCATTTCACTTCACACCAGCTTAAAGCTGGTTTTAACTGGCTGCCATTGCATTCACTCGTCGTTCACTACAGCTCTTTTAGGAAGACCACGGTTTACGAAGATGCTTATTTTAAACCCTAAAATGTATTCACTTGGTCATTATACAAGCTATATGTTCTTCCAGAAATTGATCAGCTCATTAAACATAAAAGGCTTGGCTCAATTAAATGTTAAAAACTGCATTCAGCTCTGGAGTCTTCAACATAATAAGGACACGGAGCTGTTGGAGCGGGGCCAGAGGAGGCCCCGGAGATGCTGGGAGGGCTGGAGCCCCTCTGCTGGGAGGACAGGCTGGGAGAGTTGGGGGCGTTCAGCCTGGAGAAGAGAAGGCCAAAAAGGGGAGACCTCAGAGCCCCTTCCAGTGCCTAAAGGGGCTCCAGGAGAGCTGGGGAGGGACTCTGGGTCAGGGAGGGGAGCCATGGGGTGAGGGGGAACGGTTTGACACTGCAAGAGGGGAGATTTAGATGAGATATTAGGAGGAAATTCTCTCCTGTGAGGGTGGCGATCCCCTGGCTGTGGTTGCCCCGAGAAGCTGTGGCTGCCCCATCCCTGGAGGTGTTCAAGGCCAGGTTGGACGGGGCTTGGAGCAACCTGGGCTGGTGGGAGGTGTCCCTGCCCAGGGCAGCGGGTGGAACTAGATGAGCTTTAAGGTCCCTTCTAACTCCAACCATCCTATGAGTCTATGTTTTCGGCATCCTTCAATGCAGCGTTAGCTCATCAATCAGATCTCCTTGTTGGTAGTAGGAGACATCTAGTCTGTTGGTAGTAAGAGACAAGCACAGCTCCAGGTCCCCGGAGACAGCACCGGGGCCTTGTGCGTTCTGATAGTTCTTCTAGATGTCGGTCAGAAATGGCATCTGAGGTCACAGTTGGACCTTGACCTGGGTGGTCACATTCCACCCTGCTATCGCCATGTCACTCACGTTGGATAAACGTACCGCTCTTGTCAGGGTGGCCTCTGACACTATCCCTCAAACCTTCTCAGCCCTTTCTTGTGCTGACAACTGCTATTTCCCACCTGCAGCCTTTACGGTGGGGACCTCGCTGGCGCCTGTCTCAGCAGAGCCTTCGTGAGAGCAGATTTAATACTGCTCCCGAAAAAATACAGAGAGTCCAGGCCACGTTGCAGCTCTCCATATAATCGCTGACTTTAACAGATCTTCAGTTCTTCAAGCCCATTTGGGAAAAATTATTACCAAGCAGGCAACGGAAACATTGGTAATTGTTCACCTCCAATTTCAGCACTCTTTTTGCGGATGTATTTTCCTGTAACGCAATTTAGACAGAAAACACCGTGGCACTGTTTCAGTTTTGCTAGGAAAGGGCTGACAATTATTCCGATTAATTACTGAAGGATCACCCCACGATTAAAATAAATCGCAGTGGTTTGACGAGAACGATGTGTTACGCCAGTTCTCCGCACCCAGCGTGACCTCCTTGGCTGTACGCAGACCAATAATGACCAATAACGCTTATTCCTTCATTACCTCCAAAGCGCCGAAGAGCGTTTTCAAAGCCTGGTCAGATGCAGCACCAGCTTCCGCACCCACAGCCTCCTCAGGGCCCCCTTCACCTCCTTGTTCCTCAGGGTGTAGATGAGGGGGTTGAGGGTGGGGGTCAGGAGGGTGTAACACACCGAAACCAGCTTGGCCTGATCCCCCGAGCACGGTTTGCGAGGCTGGACGTAGGCGAGCATCCCCGGCGCGTAGAAGATGGTGATGGCGGTCAGGTGGGAGGCGCAGGTAGAGAAAGCTTTAAGCCTCCTCCTGGCCAAAGGGATCTGCAGGATGGTGTGGAGGATGTAGACGTAGGAGAGCAGGATCATCAGGACAGAGCCCACGATGTTAAGCCCGGCATTGGAAAGCTGCAAGACCTCGTTTGCGCGGGTGTCCGAGCAGGAGAGCTGCAAGAGGCTGGGCAGCTCGCAGAAGAAGTGGTTGATGCTCCTGGTCTGGCAGAAGAACAACCTCCCCGCCAGGATGGTGTGCACCAGGGAGGTGAGGAAGCCCGTGGTGTACACCAGCACCATCATGCCGTAGCAACGCGCCCTGGACATGATGGTGGTGTAAAGCAGCGGCTGGCACACTGCTGTGTATCGGTCGTAAGCCATCACCCCCAGGAGGAAGCACTCGCAGATGGTCAGAGCAAGGAAAAAATATAGCTGGGCAAAGCAACCCAAAAAAGAGATGTGGCTTCTCCCCAGCAGGAGGGTCTGCAGCGCCTTTGGGACAATAGCGGAGGAAAGGCAAAAATCTATGAAAGATAAGTGTGTCAGGAAGAAATACATGGGGGTGTGGAGCTGGGGGTCGGCGTTGATTAGCAGGATCATCATCAGGTTCCCCAGCACCATTAAAACGTAGAGGGATAAGAAAACGGTGAAGATGGTGGTTTGTAGCTCTGGGGCATCAGAGAAGCCCAAGAGGATGAAGCCGGACAAAACAGTGAGGTTTTCTCCATCCATCATTTCTACGAGTTAGATGGATTTGTGGAGAAATGAAATGAATCCGTGAAATAAATCCCTAAGAGAGAAATACTGTGGAACCATCAGAGTTTAATCCATAAAGTAAGTGCAAGAGAAAATGGCGTTTGTTTATTATTTTTTTTTTTAGAAAAATACAAGGCAACTGTGTTTCTGCCTTTAACCCAAGCTTCGACGTCAAACAGGTGAAGGACGCAATTCTGCAGGCAGATATTAAAAGAGAATAATTCTGCTGTGATTTATATACACTGTACTAATGATATGCTAAGAAACAGCAAAATGTTCATTCAAGTGTAAAACACTCAAGTCCATTCCAAACACATTCCAAAATGTGGAAAATTCAGATCCTCACCACTGATTTCTGGAAATGTTAAGGAATTTTTTTTTTCCTTTCTGTTTTGTTGTTTTTTCAGACTGGATCGGTGCTTTTCTGCAGTCTCATTAGTTCTGGTGCCGCCTTTTCATCACGACGCAAAGCCGTGCGCTTGAAATTATTTGGGCTTTTTTTAATTTTGTTTAAATTTCTACGTTTTTCTGCTTTTGAAGAAAAATCCTTGCGTGTGCTGGGCCGGGGCTGGAGCAGTGGTATTGCATCTGGCACAGCTTTGCCGTGATTGAGGTGACCCGTCTATGACCAACTCAAATATCCACGTAATGGGTTTAAAATATATTCTATATAAACCAAAGCTTGGCTATTCCCATCTCCCCCATTCAGCCCCTCTGCAGATGAGTTGTCTGATGGAAGATCCATCTACAGATGTCTACATCCCAGCTAAGACCTCCCTAGATCAGTTGTAGCTGGGGGCAGGAGAGTGTTTTTCAAGCAAACCTCCACAAAACAGCATCCACTCACCCGGAATAGGCTGAATTAAAAAAAATATAGAAGGTTGAAGCGAGGGCAGGAGGGTAATTAAGCCCCAGCGCCACTCATTTTACTCTACCGACCTCAGGTCTTCTTGGCCAACATCGCTTAGTAATGGAGATGTAGCTGTAGCTCCACCTGGACGACCCATAGCCTTGAAGGACGCGTTTCTTCTCTGCCGACAGCAGTTTCATCATCAAAAGGATTGTGTCCTAGAGGCGCCCGTTTCCATTCCAGAGAGGACAATCGTGACCTGTGGTCACCAGCTCGTACGTGAACTTCCAGCCCTGGAGAAGACAATCATAGCTTAAACAGCTTCAAGGTTAAGAACAGGCTAAATATTTTAAAATACTTAAATATTAAACAAACTATTTTTAAGAATAAAAATATTTACAAACCTTCCCAAGTGCAGAGGGGGCTATTTGTGGGCGTGAGCCCGTGCCGCAGGACTTCACAGAGCAGGAGCTTTTCTTCTCAGTTTTCTCCCATCTCAGCAGAAATGGGGGAACCTTCAGCCATATGAAGCATTAATTCGGCTTTTTTTTTTTTTTTTTTTCTTTCCCCGTTTGTTTGTTTAGGTTTGCCGATTGAACTTTCGAATGCAGAAATTTTTAAAAAAAAATAAATAAAACACTACCGTAACGTGAAATTGAAAAGAAAAAAAAACAAAAATCTGCTTCTCATAACTTCTAATGCCGAGTCCGGCTGCCACAAGAAGGGACTGGTGCACATTTTTCAGGTGTCGGTCAATATTATTGTATTTTATTTATTTTTTTTGGCAATAAGAGGCACACAAACAGCTAAAGTCGAGTCCCTGTGGAAGCCAAGGGCTGTGGAACGTGTCAGGGGTCCAGGGACAACAGAGAGCGTGGCGAAGCACCGGGCTGAGTCCTCTTGTCCCTCCCAGCACCCGGGAAGGTTTTCAAGCACGGGAGAGGCGGCGCGACCAGGGTCACCGATGGGAAGTGTCCAACCTGGTTTTACCTGCTTGGTGGGAAGGTGCTGGGAGACACGGTGCCTGCATCTCCTCGGGAAGACCCTCTGATGGGTCGAAGTGGTGGTGGGAGGGGAGACGCGCGGGAGCAGCTCGCCCAGGCTGGTTTTATCACGGGTGTTTGTAGAAGCCGCTCTCCCATGGGACCTTTCTCCAGCTGATGATTGTTTTGACCTGCTCAGCAAAAGCCCCTTTCAATTCCCTGATCTCCGAACCCTTTCTGGCTGTGCCGGCGCCCCCGGAGCAGCTCTCCGTAGGGACCTGCCCGGGCTGCCTGTGCCACCAGCTGGTCTTACAGTTTTATTTATCCAACTATAGCAAATTTCTGCATTGAAAAAAAACCAACCAACCTTTACTACCAACAAGGAGATCTGATTGATGAGCTAACGCTGCATTGAAGGATGCCGAAAACATGGACTTATAGGATGGTTGGAGTTGGAAGGGACCTTAAAGCTCATCCAGTTCCCCCCCTTGCCCTGGGCAGGGACACCTCCCACCAGCCCAGGTTGCTCCAAGCCCCGTCCAACCTGGCCTTGAACACCTCCAGGGATGGGGCAGCCACAGCTTCTCGGGGCAACCTGCCCCAGGGGCTCACCCCCAGCACAGGAAAGAATTTCCCCGAGACAAACCCAACGGAGCATCCGCTGTAGGAATGGGCTGAGCGTGGCCATGGTGAATCCTCTCCAGAAGATATATTTATTTCCATATGCTTTAGCGGTGACTGCGCAACGGTTTGCTCAAAAGCATCATTTGACACGGCTGCTTGGAAGATAGAACAGAATTAACTCAGATCTACCAGTTTTATTCTGATGAATCCTGAGCGCCGACGTTTCCTGAAAGCTTCCGCTAGGTGAGGAGATGTCATGAAACCCTCAGTACAAATATTAAATGATAACTTTGTCCCAGACATTTAGAAAACACAAAGGATGGGGCGTTATTTCACCATGTTATTTCACACAACCTCACTTTGTGGTGGAGACCCAAAACACCTGGAAAATTCAATTAACATCCTTTTAATACCAGGAGCATCACCAGAGGACATTCATTAAGACAAAACATGAGAGATCAGACACTGGCTGGTTTGACATCAGCAGGGCAAAGCCACCACCTGCCTTTTCCCTTTTGCTCTCTGAAGCCCGAAATTAAGTAGATAATTTTTTTTTAATGATATTTAAATAATGAATAATATTTCTTTCAAGTCATATTTAAATAACATTTACTTTGGGTGATAACTTTCTGCCCAATACACAGTCACTGTCAAGTCTCAGGCTACAGCTGGGGAAAGTCCCGTCCCTCCCAGCGCAACGCGTAACCTCGGTTCAAGGAGAAACGTGTTTTCCAGGTGTCCTGCTTCCAGGTGCATTCAGCCCCCGCTTCTTGAAGGTGCCATATCTAATCCTTCTCACCGTGACAGGGTAGCCCTCACCTTTCAGCTGACCAGGAACCGTGGACGGACAAGGAGGAGAAGACTCTACCTTTTGCTTTCCTCATGGCGTTCTTCATGTCCGTGTTCCTCAGGCTGTAGATGAGCGGGTTCAGCATGGGGACTGCAACGGAGTACAGCATGGAGCTCACCTTGTCATGCTCCAAGGAGTGTCTGGAGCTGGGGCAGAGGTAGGTGAAGAGGGAGCTGCCATAGTACAAAGCGATGGAGACCAAGTGAGAGGCACAGGTGGAGAAGGCTTTGTGCCGACCAGCCATGGAGCGGAGCCGCAAGATGGTGGAGAGGACCAACAAGTAGGACATTAGGATGAAGACCGTGGTGCTTAGCACATTGAATCCCACCACGGCAGAAACCATCACCTCGTTGACATGGGTGTCAGAGCAGGAGAGGGCTAGCAGTGGTGGTCCATCACAGAAGAAGTGATTGATTCTCTTGGAGCGGCAGAACGGGAGACGAAATATGGAAACCGTGTGTATGGTGGAGCTGATCACACCAGCTAAGTAGGCACCAGCCAACATCCCAACGCAAAGCCTCTGGGACATGACCAGAGAGTAGAGCAGGGGGTTACAAATGGCCACGTAGCGATCGTAAGCCATGGCAGCCAGCACGTAGCACTCGGTGGTGGCACAGGTTGCAAAGGAGAAGAGCTGAGTGGCACACCTAAAGAAGGAAATAACCTTCTTCTCCACAAAAAAGTTCAGCAAGGTTTGAGGGATGATGGTGGAGGAGTAGCAGACGTCCAGGAGAGACAAGTGGCTTAGGAAGAAGTACATGGGGGTGCGTAGGCACGAATCGATTCTGATTAACATAATTACTCCCAGATTTCCTATCAGAGTGACCACATAGATGGCAAGGAATAAGACAAAGCACACCACCTGCAGGTCTTCTCGGTTTGTGAAGCCCAGGAGAACAAACTCAGATGCAAACGTGGAATTATCTTCAACCATATTGAACACACAAGCAGTTCAGCTGCTTTATGGCTTTCAGACGGAAATGCTTAATGGCGTCTGTCAATAATGTTAAAACATCGATTCTCATCTATCAGGCAGTTACGCCACTTTAAGTCAACGTAAGGTGAATTCTATTTGAGAGAGGAAAAAGTCAAGTTCTCAAAGCCGGTCTCCCCGTTCAGCCTTAGACAAACACACACAACCACCAGCAACACACTGGGAAGTGGGTGGATATTTTAAGGCAAGGAAGGAGGGGGCAACACCGTACCAGAATAATGCATAAATAAATGGCAAAGCTTTCTCACAGTTTCTCTCAAGCCATTCACAGAGGGCAGTCCATGATTTTCACAGTAACTGCTGGGAAAGTGATGTTCTTTCTCATCTTTTGAGTCCTTCCTGTCCAGTGTGAGTACATGAGGAATAAACATCTGTTCCCTGTGTCCCAGGAAGACCTCTTCTAGGTGAAAGCACCGGAAAACACGTCTTTTCCTTAGAGTAATTTTTCCTCGCGTAGGACGGTGCGGTAACGAGAGCCAGGATTTGTCTCACCTCGCTTTGCTGTAGACGCGCTGCCTAACTCGGAGGTAAAAGATAAATTCAGGCTTGCTCCCTCCGCTCACCCAAGAGAAATCAGCAGCTCCTAAAATCACACTTTGCGACAGATAGAATAAATAAACATTGATTTTTCCTGGATGACATTAATCATCGCTTGACAGAGTTACACCAGAGAGCAAAGCAAGGGTGCGTGCTGCCTGCCGTCTGACGAACAGATCCAACCTTCAAAGCCGTAATTATTTGATGACCCTTTGCTGAAGGGGTGAGGTTGGCCTCCAGACCCAAACATCTCATTTCAGACGGCCCGTGAGCAGCACGTCTGCTCCCCTGGTGTTATTGACGGGGATTTGGAGCTGCTTTTCACCACCCGCGTAGAGATGCCGGGGGGCGAAGCGGAGTCTGAGACATCCGCCCGGCGCTGGACGGTGCATCACAAATAATGAGAATCGAACCGTTTGGGTCTGGAGCTGAGTCCTCCCCCAGAGGCAGCATCCACCTGCCTGGATGCAGACATCTATGGCCGTTGAAGAATTGACCTGAATTTGGCAATTAACTAAGGCTCACCCTTGCTTTTTTTCTTACTTGACAAGACAACCGCTTTGTGTGGAGTGATCCAAGACGTAGGTATGAGACCAGGAGGTGGATAAGTCTTGTGCCGTGCAGGAGAGCTGCCCGCCAGGAACCACATCTCCCTGCAGCTTGAAGACACTGACTGGAACAGAGATAAATTACATTCAAACCCCATACCTTGCTGCCTCGGGTTAGATATTATTCACACCGACAGGCAGGTGGTTGGTCCACACTCTGCTGAATAACTGCCAGCACACCCCTGAATATTGATCCTTGTCCTCCTGGGGGAAGAACCTCCATTCGTGACACATGCTTTCCTACTCAAACTGGGGAAGATCTTGCATCTCTTGGGCAAGCCAGCACAAGACCTTTCCACAAGCTGCCCTAGAACTCACCAAGCAGCCTGGAGTTAGTGTTTTCCAAGATTTAACTCATGATGTTATGGACAGGAGAAAGACCAACCCTGCTGAGACCAGGCAATGCATCCTCCTGGTTAGACAGCAATTAGCCTGTTCCCATGGTGGACATTACCCAAAAATCTCCGTATGGAAACAAGGGGAAGGTGCCAGATCAACAGAGCTAAAATACTCCGTCGAGCTGATGTTTTTTAAGAGTCCTACAGCCCAAACTATCTAGCAAATGCAGAAAAACCTCGTTAATAGGATGGTTTCCCGCTCCAGCTAGAAAGGTACGCTGTGTCTTCTCCTGTGCAACACCTACCCGTGCTTCCAGAGCTTTGCCCTTCGCAGTATTCACAAAGCCGGGGGGGGTAAAACAAGTCGGGGAATAACTTCTTGACCTCCAGGGCGCTGTCAGACCAAGCGAGGGTCAGCCCCTGCCAAGTCCAAGACTCTCCACTGCCAGGTCAAGGTACAGCCAACAGGTTTTTTTAATTAATGACACCAGAAGGCGCCATTTGAACAACAGCAGCTCAGAAATGTTCACTTTAATAGTATACATCCTAAAAAAAAAATCCCCAGAAGGGTTTACTGCAGTTCCTGCCCCCTCTGCACTATCTGTATTCAAAACCTCTTCTTTTTTTTTTTTTTTTTCTTTCCAGCCTAGATCTTCTCGGAAGCCTTCCACCCTCAGCGCGCACCGCAGGCGTTGAGAAATCCAGCATTTCCTTCGTTCAGTTTACGCTGATGTTCAGAATGAAAGAGAGAAAAAAAGAAAAAAAAAAAAAAAGCCTTAATTTTCATTTTGATGTATCCGACTTTATTCTTCCATCAGAAACTCTAGCTCTGCTTGGCTCCCAAAGGTGAGAGGTGGCCGTACCAGCTGCGGTTCCTTCCAGGAGATGACAAAAGTCACCTCCTCCATCCGCTCCAGAAGTTGGGAACGACCCCGGTTTTATCCACCCGGCGTTTCACAGCACAGGGGGGGTTTGTTCCCCGTGAGGAACACCAGGATGAACCCACCACACTCACCCAAGAACCGGGTGACAACAGGGAGACCCTCATCCTTTTAACTCCGCATCCCGCAGCGCTGAGGGCAGCTGCTCACCTGGGATTATTTAGGCAGTGATGGAGGCGATTTACATAATTCAACAACAACAAAAAAAAATTGAATTCTTGACCTGCATGGGATAAAAGGTCATCTCTCTATTTATATTTTAATTTGCCTTTATTGTAAAATCCAGGATGGCTTTGTCGGGAGTAAAGATGTGCTGTAGGGACCCTTTCCGAGAGCGAGCTGTAGGAAACCATCAATGTAGGAGGTAATAATTTAAAATAAATTAAAATTATCGCTTCGAGTATGGTTAGCCCAGGCTATTTAAGAGAAAGATAACTCGTAGGACAGAGCGAAGTCGATAATCTAGATTTTATACAACCTGAAGCCTCACCTGAGAATTGCATTAGGGGAAAAATAAAAATAAAAATCATTTCTAAATTCAAGGGGAACTTGGTCAGAAGTTTGTTCAAACATCTGACATTGCCCGTTCGTTTTTAACAGGCCCAGGAACCGATGCCGAGAAAAAAAGAAAACAAAAAACAACAACAAAAAAA
>NW_009653257.1:236577-238137 GCF_000708025.1 Charadrius vociferus
TTCCCTAATCCCAAAAAAAGAAAAAGCCATTTCGCCACCCAAGGCTTACCAGCACTTTTTTTTTTTTAATTTTTTTTAATTTTTTTTTTTTAATAATTTTTTTTTTTTTTAAAAAAAAAGGAAGTTTTCATCTGGAATAAAAAGAAGCAGATATTTCCAACAATGTCCAATAGATGGTGACGGCGTATAAGAAATCCCGATCGGTGTTTTTTTAGCCCCTTATTTAGCATTTCACACACACACACACACACCCCTCCTCCTTTTGACACCCCAAAAGTCTGTTATGGCCATTTCGCAGCTCTTCTGGAATAAAAAGAAGCAGATATTTCCAACAATGTCCAATAGATGGTGACGGCGTATAAGAAATCCCGATCGGTGTTTTTTTAGCCCCTTATTTAGCATTTCACACACACACACACACACCCCTCCTCCTTTTGACACCCCAAAAGTCTGTTATGGCCATTTCGCAGCTCTCGGGGCTGACGGCAGAGCGCAGGGGTACACAGAAGGAAGGAAAATAAGTCGTTCAGGTACAAACAGGGCTGGATTTTATTCAGAAGTAGGTGAAATGCAGCTTTTAAGGAGGAAAGGGGCGTCTAAAAAAAACAGGTATATTTGTACACTGCAGCGCCCGGCCAGCAGCAGTAAGAATCAGCTTCAGGCTGGCAACTCCAGCACCAAAAATAATAATAATTATAAAACTGTTTGGGTTATTTTTCACTGGTTTAGAGCCTATTTTTTCCCCACTATTGGCAAGACAGCTCAGATCAAGTGACTGCAGGTGGAAAATCCTCATCCAGGACCATCCCAGACCATCATCTCCACATCCCCTCCCAGAGGAGCTCGTTAAGACGATGTCAGCGGCGACACCTCATACCTTTGAGTGATGAAATGCTAAAGAAATATCGGAGTTTGGGTTTGGGGGAGTGTGTGTGTGGGGGTGTGAATATTGTGGTTACTCTTCCCCCTGGTGACATCTCATTTTCACAGCATCCACGAATTTCTATCCAGAATATGGTGAAAGGGGAAAGCTGCCATTTCTGGCAGGAGTTGCTTCTTGCATAAGAAATAAAGACTTGAGGGTTTTTTTTATTACCTTCAATTTTGTTTTGTTTTGTTTCAGGGTGTTTGGGTTTTTGTGGTTTTTTTTCTTTCTTTTTTTTTTTTTTTTTTTTTTTTTCTTTATTTCCTTTTCCCCACTGCTTCAAAGTGCAAATCTCCGGATGCAAACTCTACTGACAATATTATTGTCTTTGTTTTTAACAAACCGCTGTGGGCATAAATTAGAACACTAATTAGAGCTTTGTTTCAAGGCTTCGAAAGGCAGAAATTGGGGGAGGGGGGGAAGGAAAATACAAAGGTCTATGGTTGCCCCCCAAAAAAGTGACGAAGATTAGTTTAACCTGCAATTAAACTCAGCAGCCTGGTTCGAAAGGCAGACCTATTTAAGAATTTCTATTTCATTCCCTCGGCTCACTCACCATGTGCCGTTACCCGCTAACTGCATTAAAACATCAAAGTTTATCCATGTCTTTCTTGTTCTTCCGTCCTTCCTCGGAA
>NW_009653257.1:238151-246295 GCF_000708025.1 Charadrius vociferus
TTTTCACACGGAGCTGCTCCCAGACCCGGCCCAGGAATCACTGAGGCCCCGAGTGCCCGACACCGCCCATGAAATTATTTGGCGTTTCTCTGCTATAGGCATTTTTTTACTAAAAAATAAATAAATAAAAAATATGTAGAAACGGCGTGTCCTATATCCCTTCATTTACTGAGCAGATATTACAGCTACACTGATGCTCGGGAGCAACGACAAAAATCAGTAACATAGGTGTGTTGGCATACATATTTAACCCAAGAATATATTGCATTATATATAAGTGTATAGTATAATATACATTAATATTTTATATACACACACACGTATGTCTATACATGTATAACTTGCCATTCGTAGGAGCAGAGAGCTCCGAGACGTCCTTTCTGATCAAAACTTATTCTCCATCCCGCTCCAAGCAGGGCTGACTTCACAGCCAGGTCAGGTTGCTCCTGGCCTCATCCAGGCACCTTCTGAACATCTCCGTGCATAGAGGCTCCACAGCCTCCGAGAGAAATCCCCTATAAGTTTTTATTGAGGAGGGGTTCAGAGCCGGACTGTGATTCTTTCTGCTGTTCTCCTCAGAGCGTCCTTCACCTCCTGGTTCCTCAGGCTGTAGATGAGGGGGTTCAGCATAGGGATCACCACCGTGTAGAAAACGGAGACCACTTTGTCAGTGTTCAGGGAGTAACTAGAGCTGGGGCGTAAATACATGAAGATTGTCGTCCCGTACAACATGGTCACCGCTGTCAGGTGGGACACGCAAGTGGAGAAGGCTTTTTGCCTGCCTTCAGCTGAACGGATTCTCAGGATGGCAAAGGAGATGAAGATGTAGGAGACCAGGATGGTGGAGATGGTGCTGAGCTCAATGACACCAGCCAAGGAGAAGAGGATCATCTCATTGATGTAGGTGCTGGCACAGGACAGAGCCAGGAGGGGAGGAACGTCACAGAAGAAGTGGTTGATGACATTGGAGCCACAGAAGGGCAGCCTGATGATGAAGGTCATCTGTATGATAGAGTTCAGGACACCTCCGACATAGGCCCCCACCACCAGCCACGTGCACAACCTCCGAGTCATAACAGAGGAATAGAGCAGGGGGTTACAGATGGCCACGTACCGGTCGTATGCCATGACAGCCAGTAGGAAACACTCGGTTGTCACAAAGACGATGTAGAAGAAAGCTTGGCCCATGCAGCCAACGAAGGAAATGGTCTTCCTCTCTGATAGAAAGTTCACCAAGGTCCTGGGGGCAATCACAGAGGAGAAGCAAATGTCAACAATGGAGAGGCTGCCAAGGAAGAAGTACATGGATGTGTGGAGCCGTGGGTCACCTCGGATGACTACGATTATCCCCGCGTTGCCCAAAAGGGTGATAGCGTAGATGAGCAGCAGCAGCACAAAGAGGGCCACCTTCATCTCCGCTTGGTCACTCAGGCCCTCAAGAATGAACTCTGCCACTGAGGTGTGATTCCGCTCTGCCATTCAGAGCTTCGTGTCTACCGAGAAAGGAGAGAGCCTGAAAATATAGGACAGTGGAAACCATGCCTTTATTTGAGCTGAAATGGGATAAATTGATAATTTCCACCCTGTGCAGACAGTTCTAGGGAGCTGGAATGGGATGGACCTCACTGTAGCCACCTGCTCCAAGCTTGTCCTCCTTTACAGTCCAAGGAAAGAGGAGGTCCCTTTTGAAGGGAGAGCATCCCAGCTTTCCCAAACACCTTCCCCTCCGGCAGCGAGTCACCACAGACGGTCTCTCGCTTTCCAGCTGTGGGCAGACCTTCGGGCAGGTTCACTTGTATCTCAGAGTCCCATTTTGGTACCTATAGTTTGAGATTGATGGATACAGCAGCAGATAGGGATCCAGGTGACACACAGCATCATCAGCTCTGCCCTTGACCTCCTGTGATTAAGTTTTCCTCCACATTTGTTCCCCTTCCTCCCGATTTCAAACCAATCTTGATAAGGTGCCCAGAACTAGAGAGCTCTGCTTAGAATTGTAATAGTTTGGAGTAAATGTGGAAAATACTGCAGTTTTCTTTCATCGGTTTTGAAAAAAACACCTTTAATTTGCTGGGAGGTAGGGAGGAAGGGAGTTTTGCATGATCCTAAAACTCATTCAGGACACGAGGAGTTTAATATTACAGCCTCAGAAACCTTGGGGAGATGAAGTCAGGGAGACCGTGAGCGAAATTTGGGTGTGAAGCTGTTATCGGGACCTGGGGTAAACATCAAACATTTCCTTGGTGCAATTTAGAGGATATACAGTTGAGACTAAACACCGTAAAACCCGTCTTGATTCCCCCGTGCTATTCAGAGCGAAGGTACCGGCCCCGGGGTTAGGGTCCCCTGTATGAAGAGTTTATGTGGGTTTAACAAACGATGAATCAGCCTTTTGACAAGTGAACCCACCGCCTTCCTGCCCAGGGCTCCCCTCACCACGCAGTCCACGGTGGGGACCATGAACTGCCACCATGTGCCAAGGACTTCAATCACACCTTGTGTTTCCAGATGAGGACTGGGAGATGAAACCTGATTTAGGGAGGCAATTTGAGCATCAGGAGACAGCTGTGAGTGTTTATGAGCATGAACCCAATGTAACACCCTGACTAAGCCCACACAGAAGTGGGGTCCAGGATGTTCTTCTGGTAATTCCAGCATCTGATAGCTAATTGCACCTCGTTTCCAGGTGAACACAAGGTATGGCTGAGAGCATCAGCAGAAAGCGTGAGGGAGGGGAATGGTCAAGGGGGGGAAAAAAAGAGCCAGACTGAGAAATCCCCATTTTAATAGGCTGTCTGAGGAGGAAAACCTTCTCAGAGGGAGCCTGGCAGTGGCACAGCATGGCATCCTGGTGGCAAGGGCACTCACCAGGACTACCCTCACCCCGTTTTCAGCAAGCAAAACCCCAGCAGCTCCTGAGTCTCATGGGAGAGGAGTCAATGCCACAGATGAGACCAACACAGCTGTGCTGAGCCAAAAAAAAAAAAAAAAAATAATCACTCAACTCCAGTTACCCAAGTTTAGGCACCTGGTTAAGCCGCTCACCCTAATGGAAATGTGAAATACAGGTTTCTGTCCCTGATAACACGAAGGTTCACAATAAAGCAATTTTTTTTACAGGATTAAAGATGAGACTCAAAAGCTTACCCCACCAGATGAGCACCCGGATCAGAAGACTCATTGAAGAATCAGCTGAATATTTCTTTGTAGAGATATTCTTTATTCTTTAAAGTGAATATCTCTTTATTTCAGGGTCAGTGGGTGGGTTAATCTCTACTTGAGAGTGTTCTCTCCTTCTCCCGGGCTCCTTAAACACACCATTAAGCACCACGATTTCTGATCTTGTGAATTCAAAACCCCGGAGCGCGTCCCGGCAGAAATAGTTCATCTTCTTTACACCCAGCCCAGAGGAGCAAACCTTGACCTGGTGGAAATCAGAGCGGCCTCCCCAAAGGTAACGTCGCTGCAGTGATTCATGCCAGAGCAGGGTATAGTCCCAGCAGAGCTCACACCAGGAGCTTTTGGGGAATGGTCACACCTACCTGTGGAGTGGGAGGTCACCTCCTCTTACCAGCTGCAAGATCTCTTCCACCTTGAATGGTACTATGGCCTTGGGATGTCTGCATGGTAAATCATAGAATGGTTTAGGCTGGAAGAGACCCTGAAGACCATCTCGTTCCATCCCCTGCCCTGGGCAGGGACCACTCCCACCAGCCCAGGTTGCTCCAAGCCCCATCCAACCTGGCCTTGAACACCTCCAGGGATGGGGCAGCCACAGCTTCTCTGGACAAGATGTTCCAGTGCCTCACCACCCTCCCAGTGAAGAATTTCTTCCTGATATCTCATCTAAATATCTCTTTTTCCAATTTGAAGCCATTCCCCCTCATCCAATCAAATCTGGGGGACTACCCCTTGAAGCCATCCTGATAGCTTCCAGAGAAACAAGAATGTCTCTCCTGAGCATCTGAGAGCCTCCTGCATATTTTCATCAGATGAAGTGCTTCACTGGCAGCAACGTGTTGCTTTTATGTGTCTCTCCACAGGTCTTTGTGGGCAACGGGTGTCCCTCCTCGGGGAGGGAGGGTTGGTCACGGCTTCGGCGACAGTTCAGGTCTCAGAGAAGTGCATCTTGATTGCCTACTGCCAGCTCCTTAATGAGAATCCATGAGAGTCACAACAGTCTAAACTGCTAATAAACCTCAGCCATGCAAAATCCTGCGCTAATTATTGTCACAAATACCAATAACCCGTTAAGACGCTTGGCAGCCTCCAGGGACAGAAAAGGTAGGGATCCAAATGAGCACAAGTTATTCTTCATGAGCCCCTCTGAAAAATCAAGGGGGAGGCGAGAAGGTGCATCCAAAGGACAATTTACTCCAAGTATCCGAAACAACCGTTACAAGCAGCTTAGGCTGTCCTAATTAGCTCTGGATTGGTGCCTGGAGCAGATGGCTGGGATTACAGGAGATGACAGCTGACTCAAACCTCCAGGCAATGAATGAGCCTAAAAGGCTTCCAGACCACTGATGGGTAAGAACAGGGAGGTCTACGTAGGACCCACCCATGGGAACATGTTTGATAGACAGTTTTGGGTTTGGTTTTTTTTCCTATGCTCCAGGTATTTCCAGGATCATCTCAACTGCCTCTTTTTTTCTCTCCCTTTCACAGAGATCCTGGTCATTCTGCTGCTCCACCTCTACCCCAAGATCAAAACCATCTCGTCACGGCCCATTTTGAAAAGAGATGGTGCTAATCCAGCTCTTTCTGCAAACTTTTTTCTTTGGCCAGCGGGGAATTGATAGCATATTCCTGGGAATTTCAGTGCAATTCCTCTCTGCTCAACACACTCAATAGATATCAGCTGCTTTCAGTCTGTGGAACACTTTCAGGAGCTTTATAATTCACACTATTTCCATCAGTATAGCTGATTTTTCCCGTTAAATAATAGAAGCCCGTGCTTTTAGGTTAAACCCACAGCATGGATAGAGCCACCGTATAAGTAGTAGGTCATATTTGGACCTAATTTTGATCCATAGACGGGATTTATTCGTCTATCTGGTGTCAACCACATTAAGCGTGGACATGAGCCAACTGCCCAGGCAGTCTTTGCAGTCAGTGGACATCAGGGTGGTGGTTCAGCTGTTCAGACATGGGTGCCCAAGGACTATCTGAGACCCACCACGCATCTCTCCTGCTCCCCTAAAGTGCACAAGTCTCCACATGTTATGCCACACCTGCGTCCATGCATCCTATGGTATCTCAGGTGGAATTAGAGGGATCAATAGACTCAGTGTAGCCCAGGGGAGGATTTGCCACATCCAAAGAAGACCCACGCATGGTCATACAAACACACAAGTTCTCCATCAGTATGACTGAGAGCTTAGAGGACTGGCTGAGAGATGGACACACTGGATGGGTTCAGGCTCACCTTGCTCCAGGTCAGCATGACATATGGACCTACACAGGAGCTATTGGTGTCCCAGCTTCTCTTCCAGCCTCTGAAGTCCAACGGTGATTCAGTTGGCCAAAGGGATGGCCCCGGCAGCAACACGACAGGACTTGCAGGAACCCATGACCATCTGGAGGAGCAGCTGGAGCCCAGCAGGGAACCTTCGATGGTACCAGAGCAGCACCTGCACCAGCAAACCCAAATATTGGCAGAGAAGAGCAATGCAAACACAGCTGTGCTGGCCCCAGGTGGGGGTTTGGATTGAGCACAGCTCTACAAACAGCAATATTTTAACAGCAGAGTTTATATTTGGGGAATTTCCACATCAACACTTTCACTGCTGAGTCACATTTGTTCCCACTTTGTTACCCATCACAGAACAACTCCAAACACTCCCTCCTTCTTCAAAAGGTAAACAAAAACATGCCTTCCAGCTAGTTCCAAAACAAACTTCTTACAAGATAGAGACAAAGAAGGAAAAACAATTTGTGGAGTTTATCAGGTAACAAGGTATAAACCTCTGAAGCATTTGTCACCAAATTCTTCGTCTCCCCTGTATTAGTTGGGCGCTATCTTGTGTACTGCTGCATCGAAGGGTGGTTTTCCCCTCTTATAATGGAGGTAGAAATGGAAAATAAACTATGAAAGTAGTATATAAACTGAAATCTGACAGATGGAAGTGACACAACCCATAGGCTGGGTGGGTTTCAGCCACCCCAAATTCAGATGTCTTGAAGTGCAGTATCTCAGCGAGTCACGCTACACGTCCCGTACGCAGCACGCTCTGTCTTCAAGCGATGTAGTTCACCCGAGCCACTGCCCATGTTTATTTTAACAAGAATCACGGTCTTTTGCTCCTTCTACAGTGGGAGACTAAGATCAGTTTTAATGTTTACCCCTTAAACTTGTAGTTTGGCCACTTAAACCCCACAACTAATGGTCTCTCAGATACAGACAGCTACATGCTTTGAGAAAATTAGAGGAAAAAAATAGAAATATTAGTTTTATTGCAACTAACATACCATGGCTTTACTGCACATCCTGAAGTTTAAATATAGGTATAGAAAAAATCCGCTAAAGAGTACATTTATGAACTGTCACTGTCCAATACTTAATGTTATGCATTGACAAAGTCATTTGAAGTATTTATTCACTATAAAAAGCACTTTGAAGGATTAAAAGTGCAGCAGAAATTTTTTAAAATACCTTTGAGCGTTCTTTGATGGGTCATTGTGGAAGAAGATTCAGAGAAGTTCCTTTCAGTTTTCCTGTTTCCTGCAGCTTTTGGGAAACATTTCCTCCTCTCCCTTCCAAGCCTCCTTGGTCTTCTCCATGCATCCTCCTGCATGGTCCCATCTGTCATGGGGTTTCATTGAATCATCTAGGTTGGAAGGGACATTGAAGATCATCAGGCTCAACCATCAACCTAACACTGCCAAAACCACCACTAAACCATGGTTCACTGAAGCTCACCTTAAAGCTGTAGATCCCATCACACAGCTGGAAGAGGTACAGCCCTTGGTAGGGAGGTAGTCCACTGCACTGATGAATGGTGTCCAAACTGTAGGAGAGGGTGACCACGAGTAGTCTCAGGCCACAGACAGCTGAGAACAAAATGGTCCAAGTCCTCAGCAGAAATCTCACAAATGCGTTAATTTTACAGGGCTGAGCCTTGACATCGTATTTACCTTGAAGCGAGGTGACTGGAGGTTGCCCAAGGAATGGCAGGTCCAGCAAAAAGCCCAGCACGTGCTTGTCTCCAAATATTCAGAAACAGTCTGGACATTTTAGCACATTTCCTTACGAATTGACCTTTTGTGGGTTCTTCAATAAGTATTTCTCCTGTTATGAAACGCACTAGAGGCCAATGGATAACAAATTCATCCCACATCAACACAGCTGTACTACAAAATGGAAAATAACATACAGAAGAACTGTCACAGATTCTCTCCGATTTCAAAAAAAGACCCCGAAACACAGTCCCCGTTCCCATCACTGCCTAAATGTCAAACTGTTTACCACTTTAGCAGGGAAATCATTATTCTCCCCACTGCTCTCTTCACCTCCTGGTTCCTCAGGCTGTAGATGAAGGGGTTCAACATGGGGGTCACCACCGCGTAAAAGACAGAAACGATTTTGTCCCTGCCCAGGGAGTAGTTGGAGCTGGGTCGCAGGTACATGAAGAGAAGGGTCCCATAGAAGATGGTGACGACCACCAGGTGGGATGCACAGGTACTGAAAGCTTTGTGCTTGCCCAGCGCAGAGCCCATCCTCAGGGCGGTGAAAAGGACACGGGCGTAGGAGATGAGGATGATTGATACAGTGGTGACCTCGTTGAAGCCCCCGAAAACAAATACCAGCACTTGGTTGAGGTGAGTATCAGAGCAGGCCAGTTTCAACAGCGGTGGCCCATCACAGAAGAAGTGGTCAATGATGTTGGGGCCGCAGAAGGACAATCTCAGCGCAAACCCCGTGAACATCACTGAATTACAAAAGCCAACCACGTAGGACCCGGCCAAGAGGGAAACGCAGACCTTCTGGGACATGACGACGGGGTAGCGCAGGGGGTTGCAGATGGCAATGTAGCGATCGTACGCCATCACGGCCAGGAGGTAACACTCCACAATGACAAAAGCAGCGTAGAAATGCAGCTGTACAAAGCAGCCAGCAAAAGAAATAGTCTTCCTTTCTGATG
>NW_009653257.1:246305-258430 GCF_000708025.1 Charadrius vociferus
GACAAGTTGCTGAGAAAGAAGTACATGGGGGTTTGAAGCTGGGAATCGAGGCAGACTACTGCAATGATGCCAAGGTTCCCCACCACGGTGATGACATAGGTGAGCAGGAAAACCACAAAGAGGGTAACCTGGAGGTCGGGGCGATCTGTGAACCCCTTGAAAACAAACTCTGTCACCATAGTCCAGTTTTCCCAAGCCATTAGTGTGGGAGAGACTCACAGCTGGCCAGCAGGGAGGTGACTTCCCTGACATCAATTATGCTGACTCAATCCCTTAATTACTAGCGGGTTTTAATCCTGTGCTCCGTAGGTAACACGGGTGTTTCCTAATGAAACACTGCCAGAAACCCCGGCAGGACACTCAGTTGGTCCACAACCACTTGGCCATGCAGGGACCCCCATCTGCCATCCCAAAGCAAGCTTTGCTTGGTTAAAACCAAACTTATCTCCTACCTTCACGTTCTGATTTCAAGGAAGGAAGCAGAAATCCAGCAAAGCAAGTTTTTCCCTCAGACATCGCCATGGTCTTCCCCATGTGCATCGTTCTCATCTGTCCACATTTTTTGGCGCATTAAGGGAAGAGCAGCTCACATTCATTAATGTTTGTTCCGATAATAGACAAGCTGGAGGAATATTAACATTCACTCTGATTTTCAGGTTGACCATGTCCCAGAGACTCTTTTTTAAGGCAGGGTTTGAATTTGTTGCGCGGGGCTTCTTATTCTAAGTGCTCAGAGGCAAAAATAATGTGGGTTTATTTTATTTTATTTTTTAATAAGTGATGGCTAGCAAAGTTAGTGGCTACTTTGGGGAATAAACTGCATTTCAATAACTGCTCTCTTCTCATGAGAATAAATACACAGACAGAAGGGCGTAGACACATATCTTTCTTTTTCCAATATCTTCCATCTTAGCTGGTGACTTGCTAAAAAAACCTGTGCTTTTCCCTTTATTTCTATCATTTAACTTACATTTTAAGCAAACAGTAACTTCCCAAGTACTTCCAAGCAACTGATTCAGGTTGGAAAGTAAAACTTCCTTTTAGAAAAAAAAATTGCAACATAACTATGTCTCGAACACAGACATTTGAGAGCAGTTTAAGCATAGCTCCCCTTTCTCTAGAAGAAAGCCTCAGGTTGCCCTCATACCAGGCTGGAGTAGACTTCAGTTTCTTTTTTTATTCCCTCGCCCAGTCCTCTGCTCGACCCCAAAGGCTCTCACTGCCCCGGCCTCCTCCTTGCCACCCATTCCACCACCATCCACCCGAGATGCCGCCTCTTCTGGTTTCCCATAAAAGATCCAGCCTTTTTCACTCCAAACTCCTTTTGTGCCCACCTCTGTTATTAGTTCCTCTGAAGAGATCGTTCAAAAGACAGGCAGAATCTGCACCTTTTTATTTCAGAGGAAAAACTGGAAAAATAACAATAGAGGAAATTAGACAATATCTCGTTAAATTCACTTGGAAGCGTGTGTGCTCCTCTCATAAACAGGATAAAGTTATTAATAGGTTCCCCAAAAAGGGTTGCTGCTGGAGAAAAGGTAAGCACATAAGGTATACTAAATATTTCTTCCATACACATATATATTTGTCCCAGTATAACTCTTACCAGTAGACGAGGATATCATCTCAAAGAGAAACAGCAATTTTTGCTGGTGTGACAATCAGTGCTAGAGTTCTCTGGCATTGCCTCTAATCAGATCTTTCCTACCTGTCTGCATGACCGTGTTGGCTGGAATCATCATGGACTTAAGAAAAAAATTGGTTTTCCACCTTCTAGCTTGGTTTATAAATCAGAGGAAGCAAATTTATTCCGAGCCTCCTTTTCTTCTCCCATTTTTTAATTCTACATGGTGCTGGGCGTCCACGTACGGCTGTGTCTCCCAGAGGCTCTTCTCTTCACTATTTATTGCTTTCCACCTTACACGGTTGGGATAAGCCACCAACAGCCTCCTTGGGCACGTCACCCCGTGCCAATCACACTCTTGCTCTTTCTCCCCTTCAGATTATATAATTGGAAAGTTCCCTTAGTGATTTCAAGAGTTAGAGGTCCAGAGATATTACCTCCTCAACCCTTGAGATGGGTTGTCTTCTGGGAGCCAGGATATGCCCAGATCAGAAACTGCTGCGAGGTTATTGAGAAGCAGCATCTCAGCACCTTGTAGCTATGGAAACACACAAGCCGGAAAGATTTACCCATCTTTGCGAAGCCTTGAACATCATAAAGAATACACTACCCATTTCCAAAACAAAACGTTGCCAACCTACTGAAGACCATAGTTCTAATATCAAATTAGGAAATGGCAGAGGTACTAATCAGCAGAGAATAATACTTGAATATAATGTTAAATTTATTACTCTATTTCCTTCATGGAGAATACTATCTCTCGTGGCACCCATGTAGGGACAGGGTCTGGATGGAGAGAGACTGGCAGAGGAGCGAACACGGGCTGGGCTGTTGGGTGCAGAGGGTGATGGGTTGTACTCTGCCTGGAGGCTGGGAAGTGCCACAGAGGTTTATCCTCTTTCATCTCTTTAAATAAAGCCAAGGAGGACACCATGGTGTGCAGGTGACCGCCCCACAGTACCTGAGCAAGGCGAGTAGAGTAGACCCAGAGACCTGGGCCAAATTCAACCAAGACTCCAAACCATCAGCCAAGTTGGTGACAATGAGGCAGGTCCAAGGTCAAGCCAAGTCAATCCCCTGGTCAGGTCCAACAATTGCTAGGCAGGTCCATGATCAAGCAAAGCTGTGGATGAAAGCAGTCTATTGGTACACACACCTAGTGCTAAACTGGAAACCAGCACTCCTCCAGCAAAACCCAAAAGAGGAAGAGGCTCTCTGGGCTGAGCTTAAATAGAGCTGATGGGCAAATGGGCAGAGGCTGGGGATGGAGGCCCCAGGTGAGGCTGGTCAGGGCCATTAAGGCCAATTAGTTCACTCTGGGAGAGATCAATCACTGTCTGAATTTCTCCGCCCATTTCTCACCATTGATTATAGTGGAAGCCCAGAGTCACCTGCTCAGGTGTGGACATCTGTGCCACAGGTACCTAAATGTGGACAATCCCACACTTGCTAGAGAACTGGGCTGTCTAGTGTCCACAGACAGACATCAGCAGCTCCAGAGACGGAGTCAGTTGTGCTTTACAAACCGTTTGGGGATCCTCTGAAGGACTTGAAATGTCTCTAAACCCGTTTTCATTCTGTCAGCGAGGTCAGACCGAAACCTTGGCAATGTCCACAAGTATCTCAGAAGCATGGTCACCACTGCCCCTGCGTACCTGTGTTCAGCAACGGCTCATCCACATGATGTGGAAGCAGCACAATGGCTTTCAGAATTGCATTTCACCTCCTTTATTATTTCTTTTTTTTTCCCTGGTAAACCCTTCCATGAGGAGCCCTGAGGGCTTTCTCCCAGGAGAACAGAAGGGACCATATTTACAACCCCGTCACCCACAAGCTGTTGGAAACTGGGCAGGAGCACGTCTCTCTCCCCATCAGGCCGTTAAGAGAGGTTAGGCGGACACGTGGATATTCTCCTCCGTATCCGGGATAAACCCTTGGCTCCCATCACTCCGTAGCGGCGAAGGAGCAGGAGGAGCCAAGACAACGCAGAACCTCCCCTGTGTTTAGGCAGTTGGCTTTCTTCTTCATCTCCTCGTGTCCTCTTTTTTTGGGCTCTTTCGGAAAACAGCCTGACCCAAGGAGGTTTTCTTCACAATAAGAGGGAATAGTGTCTTGTGGAAATCGTTTTTCTTTTACTTAGGCAGCTTAAAGCAAGAGGAACTGATTTACGCCAGTGTTAAATAAGGTCAAGTCTTATTTTGTTATAAAGAAATGCAACATTTCGAATCGTCAGCAGAATATAGTCGTCAGCAGAACATAGTCATTAACAGAACAGCCCTCGGACTCATCACGTTTTAAAATTAACTCGGTTTCCAAATAAGCGTCTTAACTTAACACCCATGGTTTTCGGGTCCTTCAGCGTGCTGCAGCTCATAAAGGTATAAATCATTAATTTACCCACATGAGTTTTATCCGTTGCAAATGATATATGATAATTCTCTAGATGTGATCTGAAGACCAGAATAATAATTAAAATCCAAGGGAAAATGTCTGGAGGTTGTTAATGTTGTGCAATCTGTGATTTCACTGCAACTGTGACTTTCCCTTCTCCAGGTTTACGTGCGCTCCTCCGAGGTTCCTCCGAGGTGTCTTCTGAAACAGATTTCTTTCGGACTGAAAGGGAATAAAGATCTGATCCTTTTCTTAAATCTGGAAACACCCATGCTAGAGTAAACCCATAGTTTTAAGTATCCAAGCGTAAGAAAAAAAATTGACATTTGGATCGTCTCAACTCACTCCCTGTTCTTTTCTAAGTACGTCAACTGCAAAGCAAAAAAACAGACAGTTTGGGTTTAGGAAATACAGCACAATATCCAAAAATGCGGTAGTTTAAACTGGCGATTGCTTGGAGTGAAACTCTGGTTTCTCATTTTGATGTTTTTCTTCCCTTTTTGCCTCAGCAGGTAACATCTGCGTTATTGAGCTTTACGTACCCTCCCTAGCTTTATCCCTTAGGTAACGGAGAGGACAGATGCCGCAGAGCAGCGCCTGTCATAGGTGAGATCGGTGTCTTTTTTTCCTCTAAAACGAGTATTTCATTAACATGAGCAACTGGGTGTAAATGCTTTGCATTTCTCCAGCACAGCATTTTATTTTATTTTTTTTATTAAGACATTATTTATAGCATTATCAGAGCTTCGCAGAAAATCCCGTGGAAAGGCTAATTGGAATATAATTTTTAAAAAACAGCTGTTTGGATGAGTATTTACCATCCTCAAACATTTGTCAAACTTATGTTTTCTATAATGTCTTTTTAAATACTTTCAGTGAAAAGGTAATCAGGTCTGATTTTTTTTTCATAAGACATTGGGGAATGAAACGGCATTATCTTACAAACGCCGTAGCTGTGCTGTGCATGACATATAGACACCCAGGCAGATATCCACAGCTCTAATGGTACACAGTGTATTTGCACTGGTGGTGAAACATTATTTAACAGAGTCAGTATTTCCCATAGGAATACTTGATTTAGCCAAAGCTGCTTTTTTTTTCCCGATAGAATACTCAGTGTAATCAGTAAATATTTATTTATCAAAGGAACCGTTTAAACTAGAAGAGTGTAGGGAGGAGAGGTTCTATTTTTTCTTCTTTTATTTTTTGATACCCTCTTTTTGTGGCAAGTACGAGGAAGGGAAGAAGATGTTTGTGAGATCTAACTGCACGGTTAATAAATTTGTCCTCCTGGGACTTGCTGAGAGCCCAGACGTTCAGCTCCTGCTCTTTGGGGTGTTTCTACTGGTTTATGTGTTCACCCTCTTGGGGAACGTTGGCATGATGACCCTGGTTAGGACCGACCCGCACTTGCACACCCCCATGTACTTCTTCCTCCACCATTTGTCCTTTGTTGACGCTTGTTACTCCACGGTCATCATGCCCAACATGCTGGTGTCCTTCATCTCGAGGAACAAAGACATTTCCTTTACCGGCTGCGTGGCACAACTTTACAGCTTTGTTTTCTTCGGGATTGTTGAGTGCTACCTTTTGGCTGTGATGGCATACGACCGCTACGCTGCCGTCTGCAGCCCGCTGCGGTACGTGGTCATGTTGCCCAAGTCGGTGTGCGCCTGGCTGGTCTCAGCTTCCTACACCCTCGGCTTTCTTTATGCAGCGATATACACCGGCTGCACCTTTGGGGGGTCTTTCTGCAATTCCAACGTCATCGACCATTTCTTCTGCGACATCGGCCCCTTGCTGAAGCTCTCCTGCTCTGACAGGGTTCTCAGGGAGAAGGTCATCTTTGCCTTTGTCAGCCTAAACGGGATTAGCACCAGTGGAGTCATCTTGGTCTCGTACCTGTACATCCTCTCCGCCGTCCTGAGGGCGCACTCAGCACAGAGCAGGTCCAAAGCCTTCAACACATGCACCTCACACCTAATGGTCATCTCCTTGTTCTATGGGGCAGGGTTCTTCGTATACCTGCAGCCCAGCACCAGCCACAACGGGCTAGACAAGGTGGCCACTGTGTTTTACACACTGGTGAACCCCTTCATCTACGGCCTGAGGAACAGAGACGTGAAGGTGGCTTTGATGAAACATATAAAGAGAGGTCTCTGCGTCTGTCTTCTTTGAAATGGGGAGGGAGGGTCTGAAACTGTAAGAACCAAGTAGTTCTCAAGGATGCAGAGCTTATAATAAAGTTTAAATTTTATTTTACCCTCCCAAAGATCAGTATTTTCTTTCCCAGTCTTGGGCCAACGCAATGGTGGGGGAAGACGGTGGGACACACCAGGCTGTATTTTCTTTCTATAATTGTAAGATATAACTTGGGAGGGGGTGGAGGGTATGGTGTAAATTTGTGCGCTTTAAATTTGAAATACTGCACTTTAATTCTGAACAGATTAATTGAATGGGCACAGAGAACTACAGGGACTCAGCTGACACTGAAACCCAGTCAACCCGGTCAACCCAATCAACCCAATCCTCCACGGTCATAGAATCATAGAATGCTCCACAGAGTTTTTTCTCTGCTGTTCTGGCGCTTGGTGATCAACGGCATCAATATTGTGCCTTAGGATTGCAACACACCAACATAGGGCAGGGACACAGGCTGTGTGGATTGGGAAACCTTGAGATATAAGGTGGGATTCACCATCAAGCACACAAGGGAATTGAGTCTAACGTACTTGGTCATTTGGTCTTGGATAAAATAAGAGATTCGTGAATATCCCCTTGCTTTTATTACCAGCTGGTTGAGTAAGGTGGTTATTTGGCACCCCCCTGTCACTGATGGGGACAGTCCGAAGATGGGAATCTGAAATAGTTGGCATGAACATCTCCAGGAGGTTGGCTTGCTGCTTTCCTCTCTCTATGCTTGTTACTGGCCAGCATGGTAAGGTCAAAGGAGGTTAAGAGGAGATCCCATCTAAATTCAATCCACGGAGGAGCTTAAGGATGATAGAATCATAGAATAGTTTGGGTTGGAAGGGACCTTTAAAGGCCATCTAGTGCAACCCCCTTGCCATAAGCAGGGACATCTTCAGCTAGATTAGGTTGCTCAAAGTCCCGTCCAACCTGACCTTGACTTTTTCCAGGGATGGGGCATCTACCACCTCTCTGAGCAACCTGGGCCAGTGTCTCACTGCCCTCATGGTAAAAAAAATCTTCCTAATATCTAGTCTAAAGGAGGAAATGCTTTTGAAAACAAGCCCATGTGGAGATCAAGACACAGACAGTGGCTCAGCTGCTGGGTGTTTGCAGAGGGCAGCATGGGCAGGTGCCCACTGGGAAGGGCAGTGGTTGGGGGGCCGGAGGGCAAACAGCAGGGCTCATGGTCCTGGTGGGTTCCCTGGCACAGGGAAGGGTGGGAGGCGTGTGCTGGAGGTCTGTGTTTGGCTGCTCAACAGGAGATGGAAGAGGAGGACCTCCTTGATGGCACGCTCTGAAATGCTGCCAATGTCACATGCGATACCCAGGTGGCCAGCAGACATGTGGATTTGGGTGTGACAGGAACTGGAGAGCACCTGGGGCAAGAGGAGTTTGTACGGGAAAGATTCATTGCCCTTTAATGATAAGGGAGCGAGACCTTGAAAATGGAAGAGGTCAGAAGGTAGGATTTAAGTTGTAAATTGGGAGATGTTGATGGCTGTGGAAGAGCATTTTGACAGGGCTGTCAAGGACCCTGGAGATAACGTCCAGCGTACACCTGAAAGAAAACAAGACGGGGGGGGGCTACATGCAATAAAATACAGAACTGAAAAAAGAAAAAAAATCAGACTGTCTACAGTGTCTGGTGAGAGGCACAAGCCAGGGGTAGAAAGAAAGCAAGACCTGGGAATGTTTCCAAAACAAATCTGGAAGCCCAAGTAATAGGGTGAGGAAAGAAAAAATCTCTGGTGTTAAGTGAAGCTATGGCGTCCTTTATCACAAACCCAGCAGATAAATATCATGTCAAAGCTACTTCCACATGAAAAACTCCCTCAGGGCGTTCTTCACCTCCCTGTTCCTGAGGCTGTAGATCAGGGGATTCAGCATGGGCACCACCAGTGAGTAAAAGACAGAAAAGGTTTTGTCCGTGCTCAGGATGTCGCTGGGCCTTGGTCGGAAGTTCAGGGCGAGGATAGACCCGTGGAAGATGGTGACTCCAGCCAGGTGAGAAGTGCAAGTGGAGAAGGCTTTGTACCGGCCCTTAGCAGAGCTGATCTTTGAGACGGCAGAGAGGATGAAGGCATAGGAGACAAGGACCGCCAAGATGGTCACCATCTCCACCAGTCCCGCAAGGCCGAATACCAGACGCCTGTTGATGTGGGTGTCAGAGCAGGAGAGCGCTAGAACAGGCATGAGTTCACAGTAGAAATTGTTGACCTCAGCTGGCCAGCAGAAAGGCAGGCTGAAGGTGAAGTCCGTGTGCACCAAAGAGTGCAGCAGTCCAAGCACGTAAGAACCGGCTACCAGCAGGATGCAGACCCTGTGAGACATGATGGATGGGTAAAGCAAAGGGTTGCAGATGGCCGTGTAGCGGTCGTAAGCCATTGCAGCCAGAAGGAAGCACTCGGTGGTCCCAAAACCTATGAAAAAAAAAAGCTGGGTGGCGCAACCAGCCAGAGAGATTGTTTTCTTCTCCATGAGGAGGTTCATTAGTGTCCTCGGCGCCACCACTGATGAGTAGCAAGCATCTAGGAGAGATAAATTGCTAAGGAAAAAGTACATGGGCGATTGAAGTTGACTGCTGCTCCTGATCAGCACGACCATGCCCAGGTTCCCTGCCAGAGTGACGAAGTAAATGAGGAGGAACAGGACGAACAAAGGCACTTGTAGTCGTGGGTCGTCTGTCAGTCCTGCCAGAGTCAACTCCGTAACTTGCTCAGTTTGATTTTCCTCAGCCATCTTCTCCAAAAGCACTGTAAGTTACATTCACAGAGCCGGAATAAAAGCAATAAATTAATGGGGACACTCAGCACCTAAAAAGACCAACAATGCCCAGTGCCTGTACTGGCTAACCCTCTCGTCAGCAGCGATTTGTTTAATTTTAAATCAACTTTCATCAAAAAACAATTTGGCAAGACAGTGGAAATTTTATTTCGGTATCAATTACTCCACCAAGTGTTCAATCTTTCACTCATTCTGACACATACGCATTTTTATCTACTGTACACTCGTAGTATATACCACATTTCAGTGTAACCCTCCCAAGTTCTAACAAAAAAGAGTAAACGAAAGGGCTCAGTGATCCCTATAACAAATTAGTTATATTGATAATGAAAATAGACTTCACAGAATTCAAACTAGAATATAAACTTCCAAATTTCAGGAAGCCTTCCCAGTGGAGGTTGTTTTAAAGATGATTTTGCTTGCATTGCCGCGGAGAGAAAAAATGAAAATCCCCCTTACTCTTAAACTTCTCGTTTATTTGGCTCATTTGGGGTTATGCTTTCACGAATGGAAAAAGCGCGGTGCCACCATGTGGGGGAAAAGAAAACATTAAAAAAAAAAAAAAAAAAAAAGATGGGACAACACATCTTTGCCTTTGTAACGTCTTTCTCCACGTCCCCTCATTCTAAAAATCATACTCAGGAGTTTTAAATGTGGAAATGCATCAACACATCCTGACTTTTATCATCACAGAAATCGGTGAGAAATACGGAGCCGCCCTCCACAGTGGCAGAGAAGCAGCCGCTGTAACAGAAATGGATATTTAGAACGACCTAAGAAAATTGTTGGGTAAACTGGACCACTTTTAGTGGAAGATTGTGGAAAATACCGCGCTGCTCGGAAGGTTCCCGCCGCCACGACTAAATCTCTTCAGAGGAATCAGGAAAACCCGCAGGGAAATGGGCGTAAAACCGGCCTGGATGAGCCTGGCTCATTCTTTCGAGAAGATAAATTCGTAATGGAAAATCAAATAAACACTGCAGCGAGGTGGGAGAAGCTCACGGGATTTGGCTGCGCGTCAGAAACCTCAACCGTGTGTTGGCGCAGCAATAGGGGTGAAAAACACGGCAGGAAAACCTGCGGAATAGCGAAATTGCTCAAGGTGGGATTTCCCCAGCGGTGTAGAGATAAAGACGGACGCTAGCTGGTCTTTTACCTGCTCACTGCTGCTATGAACTTCAAAAAAAAACCATGTAAAAACATAAATGGTAATATAACCTTCAAAAAATTTTGTGTGCCTGGTGATTTTCCTTCTCCTCTTGTTCTGCCGCTCTTACGTGAAGAGAACAGCTCGCCTTGGTTTGGCTAATAAAGATAAAGCAGGGATTGATAAAATTCAGCTTTACAGACCTGACCTCTGAAGGAGGATAAATTCATATATCACCTTAAAATTTCAGCTATAAAACAAATCCGGATGTCCTCTTTTCCTTCCCGGCTGAGGTCTTGCTTCTCACTTCTTCCTTACTTCGCATTAACTCGTGACCGGTTGCGAGGACAGTTATATGTTCGGTCCGCCCGACCTGACGGGGTTAATTGCTTTTTAATTCTTGCCTCTAATCCACTGAGGCTTCTGAGGTGCTTTTGTCGCGAAGCGTTTCGGAAAACTTCCTTTGGGAGAAACGCAATTAGTTTTATATTCCTTTGTCAAACATATATAAGGATAAAAATATGTGTCCAACTTCTCTATGCATATATGTATATGTATGACAGAGGAATATAAAAATGAAATGAAATGAAATGAAGTGAAATGAAGTGAAATGAAATGAAATGAAATGAAATGAAGTGAAATGAAATGAAATGAAATAAAATAAAAAAAAAATGAAATGAAATGAAATAAAGTAAAATAACATAAAGTAAAATAAAATAAAGTAAAGTAAAATAAAACAAAGTAAAATAAAATAAAGTACAATAAAATAAAATACCAGTCTTACAAGTCGAGTGGCTCACAAAGGCTCGGACAGACCTCATGGAGTCATCTCATAATCCTAGATATTCATAAAACACGTCCAAGCACATGGTTCCCCATTGCTGGGGGAGAGAGAGGTGTTTCTGGGGTGGGTTCCATGGGACTTGCTGTAGAGACCGGTCTTGCAACAACGCGAATTACATATAGAGGTGTCTGTTTCTTGGGGGTGGGAGGAAATATTGACGGGGTGAAAAATGTACCTGACCAAGAACATTGTTTATCCCAACCAGGAAGTTGTTTACTTGTATTTTTTACCTGAAGTTGTTTGTTTCTTAATACCATGACAGAGAGACCTTCAGGGTATGGGGATCGATCCCCTTTCTGTAACTTCTTGGTCTACTCTACAGAAAGTCTGTTTCACAATAGGCTTTAAAGGGCTGGGAAATACCGCATTAATGAGTCGATAAATGGTGAAACAGCTATTATTGACCCAACGCGTGATTAAGCTATTTATATTTGCACACCGTCTGAGAAGCGGCTTTAGGGAGGGCAATGGCGAGGTTCAGATTACCTCATTTTTCCAGGGAAACCAGCACCGACGCTCCCTGTGACCTCTGGACGGACCAAACAGCTTGACCTCAACCTGCAACTTCACTTGCAGGAAGCAAGTTTTCAGTGAAAAAACCTTATTCGAGCGCCACGCCACAGATAATAGCTCGAGAAACTACACTGAAGAAACGGGTGACTGAGTCATTAACCAATTATATGATGTCCTATAGTCCTGCAGGTCTACCCCATTCCCATCCAGCCCTGTAAGCACTGGCTTTCAGAGAGACGCTCCACAGAAAAAGGTTTTCCAACTCTTCTGGGTTCTCCTCTGAACCTGAGCATTCTGGAAACCCATGTCCAGTGCAACCCAGGCTTTCTTTGAAGCCATTGAACAGAGAAATGAGATGAACAGGATGAATCAAGCTGTGCTTCTCACTGTTCTTTGACCACTGATGGTGCACGAGGTTGCGCTTCATCTCACCCAACTTCAGCTCTGCAGAAGTTACGTGTCTAATCTGTGTCAGTCACCTGACTTCTCCCTGTAATTAAGGCAAATAAATGACAAAGAAATTACCCTCAAGACACTTTCATACAGACTTCTGCGCAATTTTGAGTCCCACTCAATAACAGCAATACGGAAATTCTCTCCTGGTCAACAGCTTCCTTCGCTCACTGCCT